>NW_022195055.1:3239-87041 GCF_008641045.1 Pistacia vera | reverse complement strand
CCTCTAAAAATCCTTGAACAATTGGAAGAGAAATTGAGAGGAAGTGAAAAGGAGAGTGGCGGTGGAGAAGAAGAATGAAGGGTTTTGCAATGACTTAATTCCTTTTAATACAATTTATGCACAAGCATTCCCATTTTGCCCTTACTCTTCCTTAGGAATTCCATCTATACCCTTTGATTCATTACAAACACATCCCCATATTAACATATTCACCAAGCAAAATCCTTACATTTTACTCCCCACTTTTCCTATTAATTAGGGGTAGAATGGTCAAATTGCCCTTAGGGAAGAAAATATCTAAAACTTAACCAACATTTTGGTCGGCCTGTCGTCGCGGCGAAAAAGCTTCTATCACCGCAGCGAAACTGTCCAGCAGCTTCTCCGGCTTCAACACCTCTTCGCCGCGGCAAAGATTCTTCTTCACCCCGGCGAAGCCTGGAACACTAAACTTCTTCTATTTTCAACCAATTTCAAGGCAAGTATTCAACATACCACTCAAACAAAGGCCAACCAAACAAATAATACTAATAAACCGACTCAAATAAGAACAAAAGGAGAAACATTAGCTACGTACCTCAAGTGGGGCGTTACAGAGAACCTCCTCTCCTCTCCAAGTTCCTCCTTTCCAAGAGCCCCAAGAGTAGATCAAACCCTCAATGTGTATATAAAACCTAAAACTCCTTGAAAAGGGACTAAAGTTACCTTTATAAAGTTTTTAGACAAAATGGCAAACTTGTAAATACTGGTTGCTGAAATTAGGGTTGGAAATGTGACATTATTACATTCTGTGCAATTTAAGCCCCGATGCGGCTTATTGGCATAGCGACTCAATTTAATTGAGCCCTGGTGCAGTTGAATTATGCCCCAGTGTGTTTCCAAGTGATTTCTTCATCGACAAAACCTGTATCACACCGCAGCTCAGGAAATCATGTTGTGGCGCAAAGTCAGAATTTCACTCCTTGTCCTCTCGCCTTGATTTATCTACACTCGAACGAATCCAAGACATTTGAACACCAGTACAACCACGAATAATCCGTTCTTTTGCACCTGAATACCTGAAAACACACACAACACCCGTGATTCCAGAAGATAACGAAACATGCAAGAAATCACATCATAAATCATGCATTAAACCTCAAATTTCTAACAATTTCACCCCAAATCACTAAATAAATCCATATTTCCAACACTCAACAGTGATAAATTAAGAAATTGGAAGCACTTTTGAGGTAGTCATGCTGCGTAAGTCATATTCAAGAAGACATATCTCGAGTTATACGTATTGAATTGATATGATATTGGTCTTGTTTTAAATCTTAAAGAAAGGGCTACAACTTTTCTATATAAGCCTCAACCCAGTTCAATAGGTAAGATGTCCCAAAATGGCTCAGAAGGCCACGGATTTGATAGTGGTAACCATGGTAACATGCCTTTTTTTTTTTTTTTTTTTTAAGGCTTTTCCATTCCTATTTACCTCTAGTTTCTCCCTAACCTTTCCTAACCATTCTCCCCTATGAAAACATGTTAAATGATCAATAATAACCTCCTTTGTGATATGTTAAATTCTCATGACACAACTATTTCCATTAACTACCATCAAACTTCAATTTTCTACAATTCACATATAAATCCATCAATTGCAGATTATAGCATCAAACCAAGTTCAATTTCCTTTGTGTGACAAGAATTAAGGTTCCCTAATACTAAACCTAGAAACCTAATTCTTATTTCATATTAAAGGGAGGTTTCCCTTACCTTGTGTGAAGAAACCACACTCTTTTGAAAATTTTCTCCTCCTTATCTCCGATTGACGCTTTATCCTAATATAATTCATAATGAAACTTTAATAACTTGAAGTATATAGTAGTCATATAAGAGAAGGAGTTGAAATTTACCCCCTAATATCCTTAATAAAGGAAGATATATAAGACACTTGAAAGATTGCAACTAAAAAGCTTGAAATTTCAATGGAGGAAATAGAATTAATGGAGAAGTATTGAAGAAGATGATGGAATATTGGAGAAATATATGTGTTGGTCGATTTTTAACCAAGTAAATCAAAGATTTTTTTTTTTTTTTTTTAAAAACAAAAATCTCAATATTTATCACTATCATTTAATGACTTAAAACATCATTTCCCTTTTTGCCCTTAACAATTTTCTTTTAATTACTCTGCAATCCTTCATCATCTTTATCTTGTCAAGCCAACAAAATATCATCATTCTTTTACCACTTTACCCCTAAGGCATGTGCATAGTAGTTAACTTAGTGCATAAAAGTGAAAAGACTACTTTACCCTTGGACATACCAGTGGGGTTTACAAATGAGCAATACGAACCTATGATTGATAATTGAGAAAGAAAACAGGCTAGATGGATCCAATTTCTCAGACTGGTATCGAAATTTTCGGATTATACTAAAGTCCAAAAAGAAATTGTATACCCTTGATAAGCCTTATCTGGCTGAGCCTATGTAATATTCTTTCTCCGTTACTCAGATCCTGGATTTTCTTTTCTTACACCAAACTTCTCAATTCTTCTCTGCTCTTTCTAATATTCTAATTTCTCACTTACTGATATGTAAGCACAAATAGGGAAACTAACTCAAGATAGTAGAAATGGCATGATGCATATGCACAAATGCATAAACTTTTTCTATGCAATGCATTTTCTTTTCTGTTTTCTTTCTTTCTCTGCATTTCTTTGTTTTTCTATTTCTCTTCTTTCTTTTCTGTTTATATTCTTTCTTTTCTATTTTTCTTGCTTTTCTATTCTTTCTTGCTTTTCTTTTCTTTCTTTCTTTTCTATTCTTTTCTTTTCTTTTCTTTTCGGTTTTTCTTGTTTTTCTATTCTTTCTTGCTTTTCTATTTTTTCTTTCTATTCTTTTCTTTTCTTTTCTTTTCTTTTCTTTTCTATTCTTTTCTTTTCTTTCGTTTCTTTCTTCTCTTTGCCGATCGGACTCGGTTGAGGCATGGATTTGGAACCCTGACCGTGTGAGTGTATTCTCAAATTCTTTCTTGGGTATAGTCCTCATCCACATGCACTTCTTACGAACTGTACAAATTCTTCTTTCTTATTCTTAGGCCGCTCACTAAAGGCGGCGTTCATGCGGGGCTATTCTTCTTCTCTATCACTCACGGGTTCCCCATCACAACAACCTTCTCTTATCTTATCTTTTTATATTTCTTTAAGTAAAATTTCAGTTTTGAAGTATTCTTTAATTATATTCTTTAGATAATAATTCTACAATTAATTTCTTTTCTTTCTTTCTCTTTATTCTTTAATGTTTTTATACATGTATATGTGCATGTAAATAAGCTCATTCTTTGCTATTCTTTCTAAATGCAAATGCTCAAATGTAAGAATGTATTATGGCATATAAAGATATCATTATGGAACTAGTATTCTCTACCAACAACATTTCCATAACAAAGTAATAATCCAACATACTCATATATATGCACTTTCTTTGACATTTCATCAAACACCTTATATGCACATACAAACCCTAAATTGGTTACACTTCCACATATTTCTCAAGCCACCAAAATTGGAGCAAATAACTCTCTAAAGCCAACATCCAACCTAGCCAAAAATTCAACTCCACTACTCAACATTCATTCTCCCATAATTCGTCCAAAACTTCATCAACTCAACACATACAAATCATCACTTCTCATAACCATGAGATTCACATATCAAACATCTGAATTTCAATCCATAACTCTCATCATCCAAACACACATACAACATATAAGAAATTTCTCTACATAAGTATTTATCCAATCAAAGCTAAAGTTGGATTTACTTACCTTGAATTTGAGCAATTCCAACACTATAATCTCTCTTTGGTAGAATTCCCCTTCCTCTTAAACCCTAAGCATATAAAACCATAAGAATTCAAAACTTTAAAATTTAATCTCACATCTTGGTGTAAGAATCTTACCTTTGGATGCTTAGGATTGAAAATCTATCAAAATCTAGCCAAAATCCTATGAATTTCCTTGAAAATTTACTAAAGAAATTTGAGAGAATTTGGGGTGAAGGTGGCATGAACTATGGGTGGAGTGGCTAGGGTTTCTCTTCTTGAACTCTTATTACTACATAATAATATATAGTTTCCCATTTTACCCTTGCACTTTCTAAAAATTGCATCTATGTCCCTTAGTCAATTACCATAATACCCTCATTTTTATTATCTTCTCTATGTTATTCTATTTCTTTTCACTCCCCACTTATTCAACTAATTATGAGTGAAAAGACCATTTACCCCTAATGAAGTTTTAAGGAATTTTCTTCACACTTGTTCAAGATAACTTTAACAAAATTCAACTATGGGTATTAGGGCATAAATAAAGCTACGTACCTCGATGTGGGTGTTACAGCCTAAACTTGATGCCACTTAGAAAACTAAGGAGACTTATCAAAAGTTCCTTGATGATGCTGATAATGTTCAATGCATTATGCTAACATCAATGACATCTGAGCTGTAAGAGTAGCATGAGAATATGGATGCACATGCCATAATTATGTACCTCAATAAGCTTTTTCAAAGTAATGCTAGACATGAGAGATATGAGGTGTCAAAAGCACTGCTTAGGAGCTGAGTGACTGAGGGAGCCCAAGTTGGTCCTCATGTGCTCAAGATGATTGCGTACACAGAAAGGCTTGAGACTTTTGGCTTGTTGTGGATGTAGACTTACAAGTGGATATAATTATGTAGTCACTACTTGATTCTTATTCACCGTTCATAATGAACTTCAATATGAACACAATGGTGAAGTCCTTGTCAGAGCTTCTAAATATGCTGAGGACTGCAGAGCAGGACTTGAAAAAGTCCAAACTTGTTTTATTGGTTGCTGTTGGAAAAGCCAATGGTAAGGGTAAGGGTAAGGGTAAGGGTAAGGGAAAGGGAAAGGCCAAGGTCTATCCCAAGTCCAAAATCAAAGGATATGATGCTCTTAAGCCTATAGATGGCATTGGAAAAAGGTAAAAGATAGTCTGCTTCTATTGTGGCAAGCTTGGCCACTAGAAGAAGCACTACAAGGCTTTTTTCACAAACAAGAAGAAGTCAAATGCTTCAACTTCAAGTATGTACATGATTGAGATTAACTTCTCCCCTTCAACATCTTGCGTCATTGACACAGGATGTGGTACTCACATTTGTACTGATGTGCAGGGATTAAGGCAGAGTAGATTGCTCGCCAAGGGAGAGTTGGATCTATAAGTTGGAAATGAAGCACACATGGCTACATTAGCTGTAGGATATTATTGTTTGTCACTACTTACGGGCTTATTGTTAGAACTTAATAATTTTTATTCTTTACCTTCCATTTCAAAAAACATTATATCAGTATCCGCTTTGGATGATATGGGATATTATTTTGAAATTTCTAATAGATTGTTGTCCTTTAGTTTGAATGGTATTCTATATGGATATGCAAGGTTATATAACGAATTATATGTTCTAGATTCAAACAATAAAGATATTTTCAATGTGGAACCAAAGAAAGCTAAACATAGCAATCAAACCCAAACATACCTCTGGCATTGTAGATTGGGTCATTTTAATTAAACCCGCATTGCAAAACTTCAAAGGGATGCAGTTTTGGACCCCTTTGACTTTCAATCATTTGAGGTATGCAAGTCATGCCTTTTAGGCAAGATGACCAAGTCGCCTTTCATAGGACAAAGTGAACGGGCTACTGAATTGTTAGGCATCATTTATAGCGATGTATGTGGTCCACTAACAATTAAAGCCAGAGGTGGATATTCGTATTTCATCACATTTACTAACAACCTTAGTAGATATGGTTATGTCTACCTTATGAGATATAAATCTAAAGCCTTTGATAAATACAAAGAATTCAGAAGAAGTACAAAATATATTGGGCAAGAGTATTAAAGCTCTTTGGTTAGATCGAATAGGTGAATACTTAAGCTCTGGGTTTTCTGAATACCTGAAGGCGTGTGGGATAGTTTCATAACTCACCCCTCCATATACACCCCAACATAATGGTGTGTCTAAAAGGAGGAATAAGACCTTACTTGATATGGTTAGGTCCATGATGTGTTTTAGTGATCTACCCGCATCATTCTAGGGTTATGCCCTAGAGACTACGACTCACATACTTAACCGTGTATCATCAAAATCTATGGATAAGACTTCATATGAACTATGGAGTGGGCAAAAGCCCAATTTTTCTTATCTAAAGATTTGGGGTTACAAAACTTATGTCAAGAAATTGACTTCGAACAAGCTAGGCCCGAAATCTAATAAATGTATATTTGTAGGGTATCCTAAGGAGACCAAAGGATATTATTTCTACCACCCAGAAGAGCGCAAAGTTTTTGTCGCTCGTACTGATGTCTTATTAGAGAAGGCATTTCTTCTAAGAGGTACTAGTGGGAGAAAGTAGAAATGGATGCAGTTCTAGTACACAAGATACATTAGACGAAGGACAGGATGATGGGCCACAAGAAGTGGTCGAACATCATGAGGAGGTTACTCCACAATCTATGAATCAAAGTGAACCACCTCAAGTAGCACAAGAGCTACGTAGGTCTAGAAGAGCACGCCATGACCTCGAGAGATATGGTTTTCTCATGACTTGGTATGGTGACATACTGGTCTACCAAGACAATGAACCCAAGACCTACGATGATGCTATATCGGATCCAGATTTCGTTATGGCTTGAAGCCATGAAATCTAAGATGGACTCCATGTACCATAACCAAGTATTGTCCTTGGTGGATCCACCTAAAGTGGTAAAACCCATAGGGTGTAAATGGGTTTTCAAGAAGAAGACTGATATGGATGGCAAGGTGCATACCTATAAGGCACGACTGGTTGCCAAAGGTTTCAAACAAATTCATAGCATTGACTATGAAGAAACCTTTTCACTAGTTGCCATGATTAAGTCTATCTAGATTATGCTTGCAATTGTTGCATGTTAAGACTATGAGATTTGGCAGATGGATGTCAAAATAGCTTTCCTGAATGAAAACCTTGAGAAGGATATGTATATGACACAACTCGATGGCTTCGTTCTTGATAGACAAGCTGATAGGATATGCAAGTTACGGAGGTCCATTTATAGACTCAAGCAAGCTTCAAGGAATTTGTTAACATTCATTTTGATGAAGCTATAAAAAAATTCGGTTTCATAAAAAATGAAGATAAGCCCTGGGTTTACAAGAAAGTAAGTGGGAGCGTAGTGGAAATCTTGGTGTTGTATGTTGATGACATACTTCTCATCTGGAATGATATACCAAACTTGCAGTCAATAAAGACTTGGTTATCCAAGTGCTTCTCCATGAAGGACTTAGGAGAAGTAGCATACATCCTCGAAATAAAGATCTAGCGTGATAGATCATGTAGGTTGCTTGGCCTAAGTCAGAGTACATATATAGACAAGGTACTAAAGAGATTTAGTATGGAAGAATCCAAGAAGGGATTTCTTCCAATATCACATGGTGTCTATCTCTCCGAGGATATGTCTCCCAAAACACACGATGAGAGAGATAGAATGAAGAGGATCCCATATGTGTCTGCAAATGGATCCATCATGTATGCCATGTTATGTATTCAGATTGATGTCTCATGTGCATAAAGCACTTGTAGTAGATATAAATCAGATCTAGATGAGTGACACCAAATCCAGGTGAGTGACACTAGATAGCTATCAAGAACATCCCTAAGTACCTGAAAAAGACTATAATGTCTCACTAGGCAAGTATTCACTGAGTATCCTATAGAGAGAATCCAGAGAATTGCTAGTTTAAAAAGGGTGTTCGTCTAAAATTTTTATCCTTAATCCAGTTATAACATACTATTACACAAAGATTATTTCTCACATATATAAATCCACATTAAATTTCTTCACTGAGACAGTGTGTGCAATCCTCTCGCCAACTTGACATCTCCCAACCACTACAATCTAATACTTGCAAAAATAAGGAAGGCAACGGGGTGAGCTATAAATGCTTAGTAAGTAAACCAAATCTAATTATGCTCTTACTCTGTTGTCCCCGTTTTCATTGTACTGCTTCTAAATTTCTACTTGCTTTCTCTCTTTATTCTCAGGCATACTACTTAGCAGTCTTCTATTTTTCTCAAATATTTCTAAATCCTTCTAGGGTTGTGCTATTCTTTATCATTTTGTTTCTCTTCTCTGCTAGATTATAACTTTCTGTTTCTTTCTCTACTCAACAAATCACTAAGTTTTCTTGCTATTTGTCATGTTTCTAATTTCTGCTCTTTTCTAGCATGTATCTAATTTATGTTCTTTTCTTGTATATCTCTAGTTTCTTTTCTATTCTCATGGGTTTCTATGTTCTTTTCTTCTCTATTCCCATGGGTTTCTATTTTCTTTTCTTCTCTATTCCCATGGGCTTCTATTTTCTTTTCTTGGCTAGTCAGACACGCAATAATAAACAAACTGTTTAATCTATGCATAAATGCATAAGATGCAATGCACATAAAATGTCTGATGCATATGCAAATGATCATGTTTGTATTCTTTCTGAAAATTCTTTTCTTTTCTTTCTTAAATTCTTTATGTTCTCTATTTCTTATTCTATTTTTCTTTCTTTCTGAAATTCTTTTTGTTTTCTGTTTCTTATTCTATTTTTCTTTCTTTTTGAAACTCTTTCTGTTTTCTGTTTTCTGTTCTGGTTTGCCGATCGGACTAGGCTGAGGCATGGATTTGGAACCCTGGCCATGTGAGTATATTCTGAAATTCTTTCTGGGTATAGTCCTCATCCACATGCACTTCTAGCGGACTGTAAAATTTTGTTTTCTATTCTGAGGCTGCTCACTGATGGTGGCGTGCATGTGGGAAACTTTTGCATCTCTGTCGCCACTAGCTAACGTAGCAAATGCTCACAGGTTCCCCATCGCAACAGCCCTTTGAAAACATGCTCCGTAAATCTGCAAAAAAAAAAAAACTAGCTAGACATTTCAAATAATTATAAAGTTTCTTAAATATATGCTATGCTATGTCATGCATTTATATGCTGTCTATGCATGATCCCAAAATATGTGTCTGACTCTGGCATGTACTCTATTAATTCTAAGGCTTTTATTTATATACTTTTCTGGAACACCGAAAGTTCTATTCTAATAACACACTTAACTTAAACATTTTCAATTTTATTCTTTATTTCTTAATTCCATGCATCGTGTGTACGTATGCATTCTATAATTTCTACATAATTTTGTATTCTTCAATTCTATCATGCTATGTAAAATGTACACACTCTCACAAATTCTAGTCTTCTATAATTCTATTAGTGAGATATTAAAATGGCACAAATCAACTTTGGAATGAATTCTACATTTTGGGCAATCTAATTTCTTCTATAAAAATCTATGCCACAACTTAGGTATTAAGTCTACTAACTTGCCCCATTATGCTACTAGTTTTTCTCAAACTCATATGTCACATGACCATGTCATTAAACAACTCTCTAATATTTTTCTAATGTAACAAACATGTCTTGTACAACTTTTTAAATAAAAATCTTAATGCCATAAATTTTCATTCTCTTACATGACCATCAACTTCAATTGTTATATATGCCCTTCTTTCTTCTTTTCTTTTGGCTACATTTTGTACATTAATCTATATTGTCATATTAATCATTGTAAATTCAATCTAACATATGGCACAACATATATACTTTGGCTAAATTCTAATTTCTTTCTAACATTCTTAACTAAACTTTTGGCCAATACAACCAATTCTCAAGAACTTCTAGCACAATTCTATAGTTTGTAATATATAATCAAGCATGAAAACTATACTCATACCAATCAATTTCTAAAATGGTCATGTATTTAATACATAAACCAAACTTCTATTTCTTTGATGTTTCTTTTGATATCTATACTTAGGAAAGTTTTTCTATTCTTTCTATAATAAAATAACTTATTACATATTGTTTGTAATTAATCTCAAAACAAGAAACAACAATATACTCATTTGACCATGCCATTATTTGGATAATCTTTCTAAATTCAAGTACACAAACTTAAGAATTTATTATGGCATATTGATATGTCANTCGGCGGAGATTGTCTGTTGCTCCAGCATCAATCCCTGCAGCTTCAGCGTTACAACTGATGAGCTTGGGTCTGAGAGAAAACTTAGGCAAAGGCAAGCTACTTGGAGGTGGAGATATAGTAAACCCAAAACCTGAAAACTTCTCAAACTCAAAACCACTAACAGCATCAATACCTGCAGATAAAATCTTAGATACATTCTTAGGAAGATCATTTGGGTCTGGTCCTAAAGGGTCGACCGATGTGAAGATCAAAGACTCTGCTATTGGTTTTTTAGCAGGTTTTAAAAAATCTGTCTTTGGCTCTTGCTCTGGTCTCTTGGTGGTGGGTTGTTTTGCTTTCTTAGGGGTCAGAGATTGGTCTCTTGTCCTGTTGAACTTTTTATTAGTGGGAGGACAAGAGAGATTCCGGCTCAGAGATGGGAGAGAGGTGTGAAGGGTTTTATTGTTGGGGATTCGTAGAGGAAGGAGAGGTGGAGGCTGTTGATGCTGATAGTTATGAAGTGAATGGGAAGGAGGATACGAATATGAGAGAAGAGGAGGAGCTAACAAAAGACCTCTGTGCATGAATTTTGAAAAGAGGGAGAAGAAAAGGAAAAAAGAGAAGGGGGAGGAGGGAAAAAGACGGAGAAGAAAGGAAAGAAAGAGAAGGGAGAGATGAAGGGGAAGGATAAGAGAGAGAAGAGGCGTAGAAGAGATGAGATGCAAAAGAGAAGAGAATAAGGAAATAGGATAAAAAGTTAGGGGTTTATGGATTAATATAAAATTAATGATGAATATTAAAATTTATTTTTTGGTTGGATATAAAATTATTATATTATCCTTAGTTAAATGGATTTCAATAATATTATACTTATAAAGAAATCTTATAAAGATTTCTATATAAAGTGAGGTAGCAACAAATGAATGAAAGAGTAAAACTTATTAAATTCATTCTTTTATTCATTTTTTGTTATATCACTTTGTATGAAGATCTTTATAAATTTTTTTTTTGTAAATATAGTATTACTCTACAGATTTTACTAACAAAGTGGGTAATTATCATTTTCAAATTTTTTTGGTACCAAATTATTATTATGATACTAAATTATCATTATGACAAGGGCGAACGACTTGTACATACCCAAAGTTTACTGTAATGATAAGTTGATATCCAAAAGGTTTTGAAACGACAAATAGGTACCTTCCGTCATATTCTGTTAGTGATTTTTGTTTATTAATAGTGAAAAGACTAAAATGCCCTTCAAAGTTTCAATTTTTGTTTTTTATAAATTTAAAAATTTCTAAAAACCCCCTAGGTTTGCTAATTTAATTAAACACCCCCATATATAAAAAGTTTGTTAAATGACAAAAACACCCCCACCACCCCAATGCCAGATTCCGGCCACCATCGCCGGAATCTGGCCGGAAAACTGCATTACGACACAGATCCCCATCGGATCTGTGTCGTAAAGTTCCGATGTGGCCTTTTCAGGCCAGATCCGCCACGGATCTGGCCGGAAAAGGCCAGATCTGGCCGTCGAAGCAGCAGCCAGATCTGGCCTTTTCCGGCCAGATCCGTGGCTGATCTGGCCGGAAAAGGCCAGATCTACTGCCAGATCTGGCCTTCGACGCCGCAGATGGAGTTTTGCGGCGTCGACGGCCAGATCTAGCCGTAGATCTGGCCTTTTCCGGCCAGATCAGCCACGGATCTGGCCGGAAAAGGCCAGATCGACGCGTTACGACACAGATCCGACGGGTCTGTGTCGTAACGCAACTTTCCGGCCAGATTCCGGCGGTGGTGGCCGGAATCTGGCACTTGCCGGTGGGGGGTGTTTTTGTTATTTTATAAAACTTTTATATATTGGGGTATTTAGTGAAATTTGTAAACTTAGGGGGTTTTTTGAAATTTTTAAATTTATAAAAAAACTAAAATTCAAACTTTTAAGGGTATTTTAGTCTTTTCACTATTAATAAACAGTAATAAACAGAAATCACTAACAGAATATGACGGAAGGTACCTATTTGTCGTTTCAAAACCTTTTGGGTATCAACTTGTCGTTACGATAAATCTTGGGTATGTATAAGTCGTTCTCCCTTATGACAAACTATGGGTTGACGCATGTGGTTCTGCCTATAATTAAAAAGAAAAAAGCAGACCAGGCTAATAATTAAGGTCCCACTAATAAAATACTATATATAAGCGTATACAATTTTATTTGATTCCTCTTTAAGGAAATTAATTTCTTTTACTTATGCTTTGCTTAAACTGCATTACAAAGCATCATTAACAGGATAACCCTTCTTAACTTCTGATTACGCATTGACGTTATTAACTTTGCTTTTCCTCTATAAGTAAGTTATGTTGATGAAATTGAAAAAATAAAAAGTTTTTTTTCATGAAAAAGGATAATTTTTTAATCTTTTTGAAGAATTATTTGGTCAATTTTAAGAAAATGAATTTGAATAGGAATAGTACTTTGTATATCATATCACATTTATATTAAACTACTGAATTTACATAGATATAAAGGGTGTGTTCTTTTATTATTTTTTTTTGTATTTATTTTGTTTTTTTTTTTAATATTGAAAATGATTTAAAAACGTAAAAATACAAATTGATTTGTTTGAATGAATTTAAACAATTAGAATAGATGATATGTTAAACATGTATAGTTGTAAAATTAGTATGTAAGGAATAGTTTGTATAATTAGTTCATACATGTGACATTACTCTTAGAACCTACTTTTTAACTAAAAAGCCTCCACTGTAAAATTGTAACTTTACAATTTATATTCATCCTATAAAAACTAAACTGATTTAAATTAAAAAGCTATTCTTTGGTATAATTTGTTTTCGTACACTTCTACAAAACAAACATATTCTCTATCACAAAAATATTTATTTATTTATTAATTTTGATAAAGAAATGCAAATATCTTTAGAGGCAAGATAGCCGAAATTTTTGTAAATCACATCATATAAATTATGAATAGTACTACACAAATTAATTATTTGATAATTCATGAAAATTAGAAGGAAGGAACAACAGATGTTTTGACGGAGTTTGAGAACTATTTTACCAGGTTGAATAGGAGGAGCATAGCAAAGACAGGATTGGGGATGACGGTAGCAATTTGTAATTGATAAAACAAAAGGGGAGATTTGTTTTATAAAACAATGAAGTGCTAAATGTCCCCCATACTGATTTACAGATGGCAATTATACCAGGATTTTCGGGTACCCGGCTCAGCTAGCCTGTACGGGCTAGGCATTACCCATCACCGCAAAATACCTGCTATTTGCGGGGATGGGCACGTGCCTGGGTATGGTTTTAGGGCCAACCTTCGAGTATGGGTCGGGCTCAGAACAACCACTACTAGGCTTGGCTCGACCCAAGTTTTTATCATTTTAAAAAAATAAAAATTTTATTTAATTTAATTATAATTTTGAAATAAATTTATGATAACAATCAATTGCGATTTTAGTCAAACCCAAGATCCCTTGTTCACTATATTAATCTATACACACAAAAAATATGGTGATTAAAGCAAGAGATACTATTAATTAAGTTAATATGAATGACAAAGAAAAATATATCAAAGATTGCCCATGAGAAAATAGATTATAGAAATAAAATAGGTCGGGATTGGGAGTCATAAAAGCCCATTGGGCCAAGCCTGGGCATTACTTGACATCCTCACAACGGGCCTGGGTTGAGCTTGGGCCAAGGTCATGGTGTCGGGCCTGGGCCTAGGCCAAGGGGTACCCTTTCTCGGCCTGGACCATTGCCATCTCTATACTGATTAAATGTTGTTTGCCTTTTTACAAATTTAACCCTACTTGAAAAGGATGTGGGGGTTGTTTAGTTAATACATAGTGTGCTAACAGCACCACTGGGAAATGCCCATGACAAAGCCCAGATTTGAGCATGGACAGATGAGTAAGCTTTGTTTTTCACTGAGTAAGAGTTCAAGAAATTTTCCTTCCTTTAAATAATAATTTTTCTCAATTAGTATTTGAAATAATAATTCACCCACTATTATTATTGTTTTGTTTGAATTTCCTCATCTGACTAATTCATTCATAATTAATTAGTTGATCAGGCATGCAATGGAAATCACTTTAACTCTTAACAAAATCGAACAATTATATTACACAAATAAAAGTAGACTAATAATTCTAAATGCTCTCTTAATTATATTCATGTTTCAAACACAGTGGAACCTTAACAAGAACTTGGTTTTTTAGGTATAAGTTTTGGACTATTGTGGCTCATTTTTCTAAAATTTTCTGTGTGAAATTGCATCTCTTTAGAAAAGTTAAATTAAAAAGTGTTGATTAAACAGATTATCCAATTTAGAAAATCTAAGTCCTAAATTAACCAAAACATTCACAGCAAGATAGAGATATAAAGAAAATAAGAGCATAAACAATAAAGAGCATACACACAGATTTATTGTGGTTCGGTAATTAGATTGATTACCTACATCCACTCTTCAGGGCAATGGAAAAACATACACTATGAAGAGAAACCTTACAGAGTTTGTGAGTCAGTTTTACACCAAGAACCCAGTGACAACTCCCCTCTATAAATCACCCTAGATTGCTCCCATGTGTCTCACACCTCTCACACACAAAAATACATAGAATTAATCAGAATTTATACAAGAGGAAAAAGGAATAAAATCAGTTACAAAGAAAACTCATCACCATCGTTGATCTCATCCTACGAATACCAAGGCTCCACCTTGATTATTCCTTCAACAACTTTCTCTCTTTGTAACAAGAAGAGAACAATCCAGAGAGCAAAATGAAAGTGACGAGATAAGGCACAACAAATATCCCAAAAAGAAATTACAAAACTGTCCCTTTCTTTCTTCTAAATTGCCTCTGACCAAAGTTTAAAAACTTTGACTCCACATAAGCATAAATCAATGCCACATCAGCACAAATCTCCACCTTAGCATCCGATTTGTTCATCCCCTACTACCCTGGAAATTTCCTTCATTCTTACTCAATCTGGAGCAGGCTCTTGAAGAGCCTTAGTTTATCCAAAGTAACAACTTTGGTAAACATATCTGCTGGATTCTCTTTCCCAAGAATTTTCCCCACCTTAATAATCTTTTCTTCAATCATATCTATGATGAAGTGCAGCCTCACACCAATGTGTTTGGACCTTTCATGAAAGGTTTGGTTTTTGCATAAGAATATAGCACTTTGGCTATCACTCTTGATTGGAACTTGAGCCTGATTAAATCCCAGCTCACTAAGCATTCCCTTGAGCCAAATTACTTCCTTGACAGCTTTTGTAATTGCCACATACTCAGCTTCTGTAGTTGATAGAGTCACAATAGCCTGCAAATTAGCTTTCCAACAAACCAGATTATTCCATAAAGAGAAAACAAAGCCTGTCATGGATTTCCTATTATCAAGATTTCCAGCATAATCAGCATCTACACACCCCACAATGAAATCCATCATGTTTTTCTCTTTACTATACACAATTCCTGTTGACATTGTTCCCCTAATATATCTTAGGATCCATTTCACTGCTTCCCAATGAGGTTTTCCAGGATTACTCATGAATCTACTAACATAGCTTACTGCAAAGGCTAAATCAGGCCTTGTACAGACCATAAGGTACATTAGACTTCCTATTGCATTAGCATAAGGGATATCAATCATTTCCTTTCTCTCATATTCTGAACTAGGACACTGATTCAAGCTTAATTTAATATGTTGCCCCATTGGTGTTTTGACAGATTTACACTCAAGCATATTAAATCTTCTAATAACTTTCTCAGCATACTCCTTTTGCGATAGAATAATCCTCCTTGTTTTCCTATCTCTCACAATGTTCATTCCTAAGATTTTCTTAGCCTGCCCCAAATCTTTCATTTCAAATTGTTTGTTCATTTCTACCTTAAACTTAGTAATTTTAGCAACATCTTTACAAGCCAACAACATGTCATCAACATAAAGTGCTAAGTAAAGATAGCAATCATCATATAAACATTTTAAATAAAGGTAGCTATCAAACTTACTTCCTTTGAAACCACAAAGGATCATGAAACTGTCAAATTTTTTATAAAAAGAAATATAATATATACTGGAATATGAATTGTACTGGGAATGAAAATGAGTCATATGATATCCCTTTTATTGCTTATAAATATAGAGATGAGAACAAATTTAAGATTATGAAATGATGTTAGAATACATCGGGAATGTGATGTAACGGGGGTTATTAAACACCATGGGTAAAGTGTTGCAGAAATGAGGATCATTGTTTCAATTATGTTAATTAGGTATTGGGTTGAACGCTATTAGAAACAACTTTAATACTAAACAATTAAATCAAACACTAACACTCATCTATTTAGAAAACACTACTCTAAATAGAGATAACAACAGTACAATAACAATACTTTTAATAAAACTAAACATGCTTAGTTTAATTTTTAACAATAAGGGTAACAAAGGATATGAATTATTTAAAAATTAATGAAATATTTGTATATATTTAATAGAGCTACAGTTTATAAAACATATGTAATTTTATTAGGCATATTGCATACGTGATAGTTCAAACCTTACGTTATATATTGAACATTTAATTTAGATAATATAAAATCACAAGTTTACTTAATTTATGTTCTTATCGAATTATAAAACTTATCAAACATAAAAAAGCTATATGGAAGGAGAATCTTTTATGAAAAAAAGAGAGAAAAACACATAATCTTATAACATATTGTGATAATCATCAGTCACAAACTTCACTTAAATTTAATGTAGCTTAAAAGCTGACATTAACAAACTAAACACATCATAACAAACTGGTAACTATTGGGGTTGGAGCTGCAGCATGGACTAACTTCAACTCTTCTTTGCTGCTTTATCCCTCGATATCGCTATCATAGAACAATTTCGTAAAAATTTAAAGTCAATAAGATAAATAATAAAAATCTAAAGTCGTAATTTATAAAGTAAAAACTATATAAATATGATACATACCACAGTAGTAATTAAGTCATCTCATATGCATGTTTTGTATTTTTGTGGTATTTTGAGACAAAATCTTTCACAAGAGTTTAAGTGTGGATTTAAAATAAAAAATTGTATGCAATTAACATAAGAGAGAGATTGGCTATATACGTGTGCAACTTTTGTAGATTATTTTAATACGTGTGTAATTAACATAAGACAGAATAGCAATTAGTTGTACCTTAGGAACTTGGGATGCTACTGCAGGTCCAAAAGGTTGACTAATATTTTAAGAACTGACTTTGAAGAAGAAGTAAGAGACCAATTAAACTAACTGCATGCATGCAGATGCAGAGAATTAAGTAATGCAACATGCCTAAAGAATAACTTCATCCATGAGGATGGAATTTTATTTTTCTTCTCCTAAACTCACAAGAAAAGAATTATTCCAAAAGAAGAAAAAGAAAAAGAAAAAGTTGGATTGGGCTTATAAATACTTACTGTAAATTGACAAGACAAGAATTATTCAAAAAGAGAAAAAGAAGAAAGTCGTTAGAATGGGATAGCGTAACATATACTTGATTTTATCCTTTGTCAAATAAACGTAATGGAGGTGAGCAGGTTTATTATTTAATCGTTATGAATTAAGAAATTGGATAGAGAAGAACATATATATGTTGTATAAATCTCTGTTTTAAAATGAAATGCTTGCAAGCGTCTGTGTGCTTCATTATTTGATAAATTAAGCAAAGGCAGTTGGAAATGGCCATATTGGCGCACGACGGTCATTTTCGGCCTTCTGTGTGTCATTCCGACAACGGCGGCCGCTAGCCGCAATGGTCGTTGCCTGCAACAGGTGGCGGCAGGTGGGTGGAGGTGGTGGCTTGGGTGGGCTGCAATTTGTTTTGAATTCAAGACTAATTTTGTCCAAAAAGTTAATAAATTGGGGTGAAATAGTAAAAGACATATTTATGTAAATAAATTTAAAAATAAGGGCATTATTGTCCTAAAATTTTATTAATAAGAGATAGAATTGTAACAAAAATAAAATAAATAAATAACCCTGGTAATCTTAGAATACCTAAGAAAATGGAGGTAATCAGATTACCTCCAGTATTACCAATAGTAACCACTATTGGTATTTGAAGATTATTGGTATCTTATATTACTTGACAACCAAACATGGTAACCAAGTAATATAAGATGACTTAACCCAATAATCCCATGTAACCCCAAACCAAATGCCCCCTTAGTATCATTATTCCTAAAAGGCCGAACGACATGCATCCACCCATAGTTTGCCATAAAGACAATTTGGTACCTACAAGGTTTGAAAATGACAATTACCCACTTTTTGTCCAAATATGTTAGTAAAATCCGTTTAACTAAGGACAATATAGTAATTTTATATCCATTAATTTTAAATTAATCCATAAATCCCTAATTTTTTTTTATCCTAGTTTTTGTTTCATTTTTCTCTTCCCTCTCTTATCTTCTTCTTCATCTCTCCCTTCTCGTCTTTCTTTTTCTCCATCTTTTCCCTCCTCCCCTTCTCTTTTTATACTTTTCTTCTCCCTCTTCTCCCTTCTCTTTCTTTCCTTTCTTCTCCGTCTTTTCCGTCTTTTCCCTTCTCTTTTTTCCTTTGCTTCTCCCTCTTTTCCCTTCTCTTTCTTTCCTTTCTTCTCCATCTTTTCCTTTCTCTTTTTCCTTGTCTTCTCCCTCTTTTCCCTTCTTGGCAAATCTAAAACATCGTGAACCATGAACCTCAACTGTGGGGCAAGTTTTTGATTTGTGGTCAACTCCTTCAACCTACTAAAATAGACATCATTGACACGCCTTGATTTTGGGCTCTCATCCAGCTGCTTGCTAATGGTGTTAAAAAACTGACATATTGCCTCCACATTCTCCTCAGCTGGGCATGCTTTGCTGTCACTTCCCAAGAGCTCCTACATCACACAAGAAAGATAGTAAGCCACCAGGCTAATCAATGAACTAAAGGAAAGAAAGAAAAAGGTTTAGACGTAAAAATCTACCTGTACGGAAAGAGGGATTGATCCCATGAGGTTAAGGCCACTAGCGATCTAATGTACCTGCACACGTAGAGAAACAAACGTGAAGCGACAGAAAACACCGGGGTGGTGTTTGCCGTAGGCATTCCGACGCTCAAGTCAACAAGGCTGAAAGAGGCTGATTTAGTGAGGGCTAGGGAATGGAGAGGTTACCAGAAGTCTAGTCGGGGACTGTGACTACGGCTGTAATGTGAAGTTCTTAAACGGGAACTCCAGGGTCTGAAGGTGTAATGTAATCTCCCTTGTGAGAGGGTTGGCCTCTGTTTAAATAGTGATTGTCTGGTCTCCCAATCCTGGTGGGATTGGGAGTTCTCATAGTAATCCGTTTCCTCCAGGGATATATCCTTTGGCCTCATTATCCTGGCATGAAAGAGAGTCCAAGTATGACTTTGACACGAAACTTGGAGGAATTGGGATGGTAGTGGACTATCTTATCAGTGTTCGAGTAGGAATGTGATCTGTAGGTGACCGTGGGCTCTGGATTCGACCACAGGCTTAGGACGTGTACTGGGATTAGGAGGCCTGGGTCCAGATGGTTTGGACTGATTGTACTTCGTATCGAATGGGCCTTATCCAGGGAGTTCTGGCTTGGGCTACATCGGGATTGGGTCTGGGCTTTTCCTTATTGTCGGACGCGTTATCCTATTTGGGCTGAGGACATTTTTTGGCCCTAACAGTTTGCCCCCCACTCTCTGAGTTAAGGTGTTCTTAACTTAGAGAGTAAGAATCGAGCGAGGTGTCTCTGCTCGTCCTTCGCGGTCGATCGTTTGCTGGCACAATCTCTTTAGAAGTTACTCACGTCTCTGACGTAACTGATCGATTGGATGGAGACAGCGTGTGGTCAAGAGTCACTCTGTAAAACCCCTCCCTAGCCGGGTATTTCCTAAGTATCCCTTGGCCATTGAGAACCTAGAAAACGCACGCCTAGGAAAGAAGTTTATTTTTAAAATCCTATTTAAAGAATAAACTTGTAGTTTAAAACATATATATAGATATATGTGTTTAATTTTTTTCTTAACTATAATAAGTTCATTGTATAATCAAAAAATATAATTTCCTTTCTTGGAGTAAATTATGAAATCCATAGTAATACTTACTAGAACATACACACTTTTATAAAATTTACTAGCAATTTGATTTCCTTTGTTAATACAACATATTTACTCCATTATTGAACATGGACATAATTACTACATTATGAGATATGAACATAATTACTATACTAAATATTAGCAAAACCATTCAATAGTCATCATTAAAGCATCCCCTCATGCTCATAGCGTCCCTTGGAATTCTCTCCCAGCTTCATGCCTTAATCCGTACCTGCAAAACATTTTAAAACATTTCGTTGGGTGAGCGCTAATCGCTCAGTAAGGAATATGGCCATTTATAAACTATTAAGGTTCATTAAACATCATTTACAAGTATATTACTTAGGACCTTACCTACCTACAAAATATGACCTTCATTCTTTAACATAACAAGTTCATAAAACATATCATACACTTTGGACTTTTCTCATAAACATAAGTCATAACATAATCATACATAATATAACATAGAACATATATGACTTATGAAATATTCATGTACATGGCATGCTTATTTCTTTTGTCTTTATACTTGATGGTTTCATTAGTCTTTGTTATCCGATCGGATTCATTTAAACCATTACCTTGTTCTTGGTCGTCACCTCAAAGGACTCATGGTTTCCATAAGAATTCCATTCCTCTGATCTTGGTTTATACCTCAAGAGACTCATGGAATTCATTCTTTAACATTTCATAAATTTTTCATAAGACAACTAAATAAGCTATATGCATTACCATTATGAATGCAAACATATGGACTAACATATCCCATGCTCAATCATACTATATTCTCCTACTAAACTTCTTAACTTAATTCATTCAATTTCTCATACAATTCAAGGAATTTTGGTATTAAGTTTATTCAGGGGTTTATTAGAATTAGAAACAAATGGGAATTTCCATTAAGAAGTTGGATGCCATATAGTTCATCACTTTTCAAGCAATTTTTACCTTATCTTCCAATTCGAACTGATTCTTACCTAAAACACAAAAGTTTTAGGTCTGTTTCTCAAATTTTTAACACTTCAAGAATCAACTCAATCGGACTTCTATAACTTCAGTTATGACTGATTCAGTGAAGCATGTACAGTATAAGTCCTCAAACAGCCAAATCCGAATTCTATTCATTTTAACCATGTCACCTTCATTTGCACATTCATATTATTTGCCATATCATTCTAAGTATAAAAGGCCATAAAAACCTCCCTTTTTACAGAACCAAAAAGTGCCAAAACATCGTCCAACTACAAATCTCTTAATTGGCATAATCATCCTCCATATGCACACATACACCAATCAACACACCCATTTAAACAACTCATAACCAAAACATAGCATCACACTCATATTAACATAAATAAATGTAAGTTTCATAAACCCTAGGTGTTATCAATTGTAGTCATAAGGGAGATTTTTTCCTTACCTTAGTATTCAAAGCACAAAGGTACTCCTCCTTGGCTCCAAAGTTTCACCTTTCTACCTTACACACATAACCACTTATGAATTTCTCTTTTAACTAAAAAATTCAGAAAAACTAGGGTTTTGAAACTCACCTTTAACCCTGAAATTGAAGTTCTTTAAGGGTGGATGGTGATCTCCTTTGAAAATCAACTTGAAATCCTAAGAAAATTTGAGAATAAAAGCTTGGATTAGTGGCTTTTATGGTGGATTTGAGAGATGAAGAAGAAGATGATATATTTGGGGTCTCCAAGGCCGACTACTCTCTCTTTAAACCTTGTAAATATTCATTCCATTGATACTCTAATGTGATTGGTCAATAAAAGTTAGATATAAAGGTCATTTGGCATAAATTTTTCATATAAGGGCGTTTTGGTCATTTCTACCACAACATAAAGATAAGTACTCATTTAATGCCATTTGACTTCTTTAAAACACTTAACCATTAAGTAATTCTACTAGGTAAATGACTAATTTACCCTTGGTGCACTTTTATGGACACTTAAATCATATGGTTTTGTATGAAAAGACCATTATACCCTTGGTTACCGTTTATGCCATTTAACCTTATCAATCAACTTTATAACCATTCTACCCTCATTTCTCTTCAATGACATCATCCTTTACACTTTATAATGGCCACATCTCGAAATACATGTAAATTGACCATTTTACCCTTCCATTCAAAAAAAGAAAATTACTTGAAAAGTAAATTTCATACCTTAAGGCATTGGAATAATAACGCGGGGTTTACACACTCGGTGTCCTTTATCGAGTCAGATTGTGCAACCAGCTCAAGAGGGTGTAGTCGATCGGTGTGTAGGGCTGAGTGGACTGGGTTCAAGGCGAAACATCTGGTGTTCATGTAACCACTCGGTGTGTCCGGCCGAGTGCAGAAATGAACAGGCTACCTATCATAGGTGTCTTCGATCGGTATGCCAGGTCGAGTGAGTAAACAATTCACTGCTAAAGGTGCATTCGCTCGATGTATTAGGCCTAATGAGTGGATGAAATCGACTCGACTGGATTTCTTGACCGCATGGATGATACTCGGGTGATCCCTTTGGGCTATCCTTACAAAGTGCCATTGGGTCGAATGGGTTAGACTGGGCCCAATGTTCATGTGGAGGCTCGGGCTGAGCGGTCTGATCCAGGCCAAGGGTTGTGTGAGTGCTAACAAACCCTTAGGTACCCACTCGTTTGCCAGGGAAGACTGAATAGCCGGGCCCTCTCTTGCCTCGCTCGTTTCGAGGAAATAGGGTAGACTGTTCCAGGCTAGTCGCCCCGGTTAGGAGAATCTCCTGGACATGTGAAGCATGGAAGTGTGTCAGGTTTGTTGCGAGAGTCGGCGTGCTACAATGTGTTGGCTCAGTCGGGTAGGAAGGGCGATTCAGCGTGGCTTTCGTGTGTTGGTACAATTTCCTAGGTGGCATGGATCTCTGCTACATGTATGGTGGTGATCTGTTCTTCGTTTGGGCGAGAAAATGAAGAGTCACTCTGTCCTTGGGCCAATTACGGGCTGCCACGTGTCTACCTCTGTCAGATTTCTTCAATAAAACCGATGGAGCGGACTGTTCGTCTCCCACTTTCGCGTTTTCATCCATTTTTCTTCAATTTTCTTCGATTTTTCCTTTTCTCTTCTGCTTTCTTTGTTTCTAGTTTCCTTTAGTAATGGTGGTTCCCTTTTGCAGATTCGGATTCATTCATGGTAAATATTGTCTTCTTGCACTGTTTTTTGCTTTGTTTTGCTTTTTTCCTTCGTTTGTACTGAGTTCTTGGGAGATTGGGTTTTATTTCGTGAAGTTTTGAGGGATTTGGAGGTGTTGGAGTTTTGGTTTTTAGAATAGGTGTGAATATTGGGTTTCTAGTGAGTTACCAGTGATTCGCCTGATTTTTTGGTGTTTTCTGGTTTTGGACGGAGTATAGAAGACGAAAACGAGCTACGTAGTACCTTGGTTCGACTCGATCAATTTGCCTAACCAAATCGAGTAAAAAGGTTTAGTCGGGGGTTTGGTTAGAATACACTGTAGAAGGGTAAGTGGATTGACCGATAATCCCGACCGAGTGGTTAAGAGATTAAACGAGAAGTAGTTGAACACATGTTCGGTAATCCTGATCGAGCGGAAGGTTACACAAATTAGGTCGGTAGCTTGAGGCGAGCAAGGCCAACTTGTTGCTGATTCTGGAGATTAGGTCGGTCAGTGGTTGGGGTTGACCAGTGATCTCGGGTTAAGAAATTAAGCTGGTGGTCTCGGACAGGTCGATCGGTGATGCAGGGCGATTGGTGATTCGTTACCTAGGATTTTAGGAGTTGGGATTGTGGAGTTGAATCAGCCGGTTGGGAGGAGCAGATAGGCTAAAATGTCTAGATTGAAGTCTAGTGGTTAAAGTGAGGCTGGGGCAGATGTTGGGAATGAGTACGAGCGTGCCCCGACCATGGTGATAATGCCCGAAGGGGGCGTTTTGGTGGGTATACCAACCGACATGAACGTAGTTGCCCTTGGGACGAGTGCTGCTAATCCGAGTGGTTCGGGCAAGCAAGGGGGGAGTGGGGAAGACTCCGAAGGAGTTGGTAGTCCATCCTCGTCTAGTAGTGGCTCTGAGGACGAGCCGAGTCAACAGGGTAGCGGGATTCTAAGCATGGATTATCCGCACGTTCTTAAAGATAATGACGTGTGGCGGCTCCAGATAATGTATCATATTATGGATTTGATCGAGATTAGGGCGCCATGGTCGTACGAATGGGTCGACTGGGAGGGAAAAGGCTGGGTAAGTGTTTATGAGAAGTGGTTTCACGATGGGCTGAGGTTTCCCTTTCCTCGCCTCGTCTGGGAGGTGTTAAACCACTTCATGATTGTCCCGTCTCAGATTATGCTAAACGGTTAGAGGTTGCTGATGGCACTGGAGGACCTTTGCGTGCGGAACCAGGTTATGTTTGGGCTGCACAAGCTACTTTATTCATATTTCTTGAAGGAAAACGACAAGGAGAAGGGTTGATATTTAATCAACCTCAGGCATGATCGGTCTCACTTGGTGGCCGACCTTTGATCCAGTGACAAGAACTGGAAGGATCGATACTTCTTTATGAGGGGTGAGATGGTCTTTGGGGAGAGAGGCCAGGGCGATATTCCGAGCACTTGGCGAGCCACTGGTGAGAAACCTTGTCTTTTTTTGTATTTTGATTACTAAATCTTATTGTGTTTCTTCTTTGCAGAGCTTGAGTTCAATCGGGCCGGGCAGAGGGGAGATGGCTTGGACGTGCATACCTAGAAGGTTCTAGCCATTCCCAAGGCGTATAGAGATTGGCGAGTAGTGTTGGAGAAGGCCAACCTCAGGACCAGCCATCTCTAGGCCGAAGTAGAAGCGATTCAACAAGGTACCCCCTTCCCTTCGTTGAAGCAGACTTGGGATGTACTTCTGACTCGCTACTACAATCATACCACTTATGGTAAGTCTAGGCTGAACCCACTAACCGTTGGAGAGTTTGCGCTTGCAGAAAGATTGATGAAGAGCTGACCGTCCCCAGTGTGAGCGAGTCCATCGCCCGACATGGGGAAAAGAGGAAGAGGGAATCCTCGACCAAAAAAGAGAGAAGAACGGAAGATGTGGTAGCGACACTGTTGACCCGTCAGCCTGTAGCCAGAGCCAGGTCATCCTAGATAGCGATCTTGGATGAACGGACTGAGATGATTACCTTTAGGATTCCGGCTTCCGGGTCGACCTATTTTGATGCGGCTTTGATGGGCAAGTTGGATGACTCCTTCTTGTTCTCAACGGACGAGACCTGTTTGAATCAGATGGGCGCAGTCGCGATCGCTAACTGAGGGGTATCCCGTGCTTTCTAGGTAGGGCAGGAGTGTTTATTTTATTGTGTTCATCGTGGTTGTATACTGATGAAATTGTTTTGCTATGCAGGCATTCACGTGCAGTTTGCATCTGAGGAAGTCTATAGTGGCGTAGGAGAAGAGGATACAAGATGTGTCCAAGGTGAATTCCAATTTGTGCCAGAGAGAGGCGACAGCGCAAAAGGCCGAGCAGGAGAGCCAACAGCGCCTGAAGCAGGCCGAGGATGGGTTGGAGAGGCTGGGGAGAGAGTTGGCCAAGAAGACTACAGAGGTTGAGTTCCTCAAGGAGCAGTGCCTTACCATTGTTGATGATGCCATTATTAGGGCCCGGGGAGAGCTCATGCTTGAGTACAAGGCCGGGAACACCTCTTACTGGAACTTGGATGAGGACATCCAGCTCATGCAGGAGATGCTGGAGGAGGGAGCTGGGCATACGGAGGAGCAGATTGATGAGCAGGTGCTCGATTTTGCTAGCCAGTCGGGGCCATCGGTTATTAAGGATGTGAGCGACCAAGCTGTAGGGGCAGGCGCTGGTGCTGGTGCTGGCGATAGGGTGATCGAGTCGGAGATGGGTGAGACGACTCACACCGATGACACTTAGCTTTATTTTTCTTTTGCTCATGTATTTTGGGGCCTACGATGCCCTTTCCTGGTGTGTGTGCCTTTCATTGTATTTTGAACTTAACCGCTTGAGGCTTCTTCTATATGGTACTTGCGATTCTGTTTTTGATGCTTTTCCTTATGGGTGAATGATTTGTTGATTGCTTCTTTATTCGTAGATGCGCTAGGGGTTGAACCGTATGCTTGTGTTATGATTTTGGTGCGGCCTAGTGGCTAAGTCCTGTAGACTTTCTATTGGGTTGGGTCGATGACTTATCGATTTTGAAGTGTGAGAACCCTTCAATCGGTCTGGCCGACTGAATGTGTAGCTTCATGGATCAGGCAGGGCTGATCGCAGGTGTAAATCTGTGAATCGGGCAGGGTCGATCCGAAGGTGTAAATCCATGGATCGGGCAAGGCCGATCCGAAGGTGTAAATTTCTGGATCGAGTAGGGCCGATCCGAAGGTGTAAATTCGTGGATCGGGCAAGGCCGATCCAAAGGTGAATCCGTGGATCAAGCAGGGTCGATCCGAAGGTGTAAATTCGTGGATCGGGCAAGGCCGATCCGAAGGTGTAAATTCGTGGATCAAGCAGGGTTGATCCGAAGGTGTAAATTCGTGGATCGGGTAGGACTAATCTAAAGGTGTAAATCCGTGGATCGAGCAGGGTCGATCCGAAGGTGTAAATTCGTGGATCGGGCAAGGCCGATCCAAAGGTGTAAATTTGTGGATCGAATAGGGTCGATTAGAAGATGTAAATTTCTGAATAATACTTTATTAAATTCGGGCCATAAGCCCGATTGTCTATGGGGAGGTGGATAGGCCCACTCATCCCTTTTAAATAAAAACAAAAACAAGAAACGAACATGTAGATGAATGAGTTCACCTAAAAGTAGTAGCGTTTGAGGTGGACTGCATTCAAACTGTTGCTGATGTCTTTGCCTTTGGGAGTCTGGAGTCAGTAGGCGCCCTTCCCCGCTTCTTTGGTGATCTTGTGGGGACTTTCCCAGGTGGAGTCGAGTTTGCCAAAGTTGATCTCCTTAGTATTTTGAAAGACTTTGCGGAGGACCTAGTCACCTGTTTTGAAAGTTCTGATCCTGACGTTACGGTTGTAGTACTGGGCGGCCTGTTGCTGATAGACTGCGTTGTGGATGCTCACCCGCTCGCGTAGCTCATCAACGGTGTCCAAGGTCTGGCAGAGGTTCTGGTTGTTGGTTTCCTCGTCTGTCCATTAGAGTCTGGTGGACGGAATTGATGCTTCATTTGGGATGACTGCTTCGGAACCGTATATGGGGGAGAAGAGAGTCTCGCCCGTTGATGAGCGAGCTTTAGTTCGGTAGGACCAAAGTACTCCGGGTAGCTCATCTGCCCATGTACCCTTCGCTTTCTACAATCGCCTTTTTAAGGTTTGCATAATGGTTTTATTTGATGACTAGGCCTGGCCGTTGGACTGGGGTTTGCGGGGGGTAGAGAAGCTCAGCTCGATTCTCCACATGTCACAGAAATCCCTGAAGCTTAAATTGATAAATTGGGATTCATTGTCGGTGATGATTTTCTTCGGTATCCTAAACCTGCAGATGACATGTTTCCAGATAAAAGTTTTTACCTCTCGATCTCTTACTTGTGCGAAAGCTTCGGCTTCGATCCACTTAGTGAAATAATCTGTCACAACCAATAGGAAGACTCGTTGCCCAGGTGCAGTCAGTAGTTTTCCCACTATGTCCATTCCCCACTTCATGGAGGGCCAAGGTGTGAGGATAAAGTGGAGTCACTCGGGTGGGAGGTGTGAGACATGAGCGAACCTCTGACAACTGTCATACTTCTTAACATAAGCAGCTGAATCAGTGCATATAGTTGGCCAATAATATCCAGCGGTTATCACCTGGTGTACAAGGTTGCGTCCCCCTACATGGTTTCCACATTCGCCTTCATTGAGTTCGACGAGAACACGTTTGGCCTCTTTTAGGCCTGTGCACTTTAGGTAGGGACTAGAGAATGATTTCCTAAGAAGTTGGCCCTCATATATGGTGAACCTGGCAGCTCTTACTCTTAGGCGGCGTGCTTTATTTTTGTCAGCCGGGAGCTCGTTGTGTTCTAAATACTTTACTATCGAGGTCATCTAGCAGTCAGCTAGTTCGATGTCCATTGCTTCCTCGAGCGACTTGTTCATTGGTTGTTCCTTCTAGTTGGTTGGCCATTACAGGAATAACAGAGGGATGGATGACTGGGAAGAACATTGAAGGACTGAGCCGAGGTTAGCAAGGGCGTTAGCATGAGAGTTCTCCACTCTTGGGACTTGGGCGATGGAGAATTCTTCGACTTGGGTTCGTAATTCTTTGACCAGGTTTAAGTAGGCCGTCATCTTCGAGTCGCGTGCTTGGTAAGTGCCTTGCAGTTGGTTGACCATGAGTTGGGAGTCAAACTTCACCTCCAGCCACCTTACTCCGATTTCTTTGGCTAGGGAAGTCCAGCGATGAGAGCCTCATATTTAGCTTCGTTGTTCGTGCACTTGAACCACATCGAATGGCCTGCTGGATGACATCTCCTTCTGGTGTAGTTAGTACTAGCCCTAGCCCGAGCCCAAGCCCGCTTCCATTCACATTACTTGAGCCATCTACTGAGAGATTCCACTTAGAAGGTGACCTACTATTCATACATAACAACTCTCTTTTTGCTTGGAAGGTGGTGCTCGGGGTGAAATCAGCAACGAAGTCTGCCAGTGCTTGGCACTTGACGGCAGTACGTGGCTGGAAAGATATGTCGAACTCACTAAGCTTTACCATCCATTGTGTGAGTCGGCCTGATAGCTCTGGTTTGTGTAGTATCTTCTTGAGTGGAAAAGAGGTGAGTACGACTATGGAGTGGCACTGAAAGTATGGTCTGAACTTCCTGGATGCATGGATGAGGGCGAGGGTTAGTTTCTCCAGTTGACTGTATTGTGTTTCCGCGTCGAGGAGTGACTTGCTTACGTAGTAAACCGGTAGCTACTTTGTATCATCTTCCCAAACTAATATTGCTGAGATTGCTGTCTCTAAGATCGCCAGATAGGTGTAAAGCTTCTCCCTATCCATAGGTTTGGAAAGGAGCGGAGGGGAGGTCAGGTATCTTTTCAATTGTTGCAAGGCTTTCTCATAGGAAGGGGTCCACTCGAACTTCTCGGATTTCTTGAGTGCGTGGAAGAAGAAGTTGTACTTGTTAGCAGATCTAGAGATGAAGCGGCTCAAGGCGGCTACTCGTCTGGCGAGGCGCCAGATGTCTTTGATGCAAGTTGGAGAAGGTATATTAAGGATCACTCTGACTTGGTCGGGGTTGGCTTCTATCCCTCGCTGAGTTACCATGTATCCTAAGAATTTACCTAATGGTGTTCTTTAGTGCTCTTCTGGCTAATGGTGTTCTTCCCTTTATCTGTCAACGGGTCTTAGAGATTTCCCGTCTTTAATAGTGCGGCGACCTCTAACTGCAGGGCAATGCAGTCCCTGGTGTTATGTCCATGGTCACCGTGGAACTCGCACCACTTGGTTGTATCTCTCATTGCTTCGGCATTGAGCTTGCCTGGCCACTTAACGCTAGACCCCATTCCTTTCATGATCACCACGACCTGGGCTAGGATTTTGTATTCTAGGATTTTGTATCGGATCGGGCCGGTTGGTCTGTTGTCGGTTCTAGGTGGCTAGCAGTCATATGGTTTCCTAACTTTGTTCTGGTTACGCGGAGGGGGTTGGTAACGGGGTTCAATTGATCTAAGCTCTAGCCTCCTATCATTCCGCCTTGGGTCATACCTAGCGTGTACTGCTCGATTCATCTCATCTTCTTCCCACCTTATCTGAATCACTGCTCTGGCCAAGGAGTCCTCTGTCGTGGTGCAGCCAAGCTTCGTCAGTTCTTTGTATAATTCTCCATCTGGAAGGAGACCATTCCTGAAGGCGTCTACGACTGTCTCGGGGTTGCAGGAAGGAATGTAAATTTTTTCTTTGTTGAATCTGCTGACGTACTCTCTCAGCGGCTCCTCTCTTCTCTAGTATACTCTTTATAGGTCGACCGATAGTTTCTCAAGTTTTTTGCTGTTGGCGAATTGCTCCACGAAGGTGTCGGTGAGCTGTGTGAATGAGTCGATGGAACCGTTTGGGAGATTAGTGTACCACTGAAGAGCTGGACCAGATAAGCTTGAACTAAAACTCTTACACATGCAGGCTTCCCTCAGTGTTCGGTGTATCTAGATAGTGAACATTCGCTGCTTGTACGAGGCTATGTGATCATCTAGGTCGGTTGTGTCGTCATAGGGCTTTATGTTAAGAATAGTGAATTTGTGGGGCATGTCGGCTAGCGCGATCGCATCCATGAAAGGCGAATTGGCGTAGCAATGAGGCCTGCTCTTTTTGGTGGGGATTGGCATTCCTGGTATGCGCCTCATCACTGCCTCTACGTCGGCCAATCTCTTGGCCAATACCTGTTCCATGGGAGAGGGGGATACCAGTAGGTCATCCCGCTTAACTTGGTTGGCCATATGATTCGCACTCAGCACGTTTTGTTAGGTCATTCCGTGTGGTGTAGCCTGGTGGATCATTCCTTTGTGTATCGCTTGGTAGATTGGATCACCGTTCATTCCCTCCGGTTGGGTGATTCCCATTGTAACTGATAGGGTGTTTCGCCTGACATGAATGGTTAAGGGGGTTGTTTGGTACTCGCTCGGTCCGTTGAGATGGATGGACTTGAGCGGGATATTTTGGTGTGGGTGACCATTGGACTCGCGAGGGTGAACTAAGCCGAATGGAGTTTGTGTAGGGATGGTTGATTGAAGGTGAGGTGGGATGGCGAGGATGGGCGGTTCTTATTGTAGCGGGTTTTCTGTCACTTGGACGCCTTGATCTTGTGCCTGAGGCAGACTGACCGAGTGGGGTTCCGTTGGCAGATCCCTTCTCCATGAGTCAGAATTGAATCGTCAACCACTGACAAACATAATTGACGCGACCTTTTATCTGAGGCCACGGGTTTGTGCTCTAGGGTGTGGAGAGGTTGCATAGACGGAAGCGAGGCGCAGAACCGATTGGGTGGTACCTAACATGGCAGAAGCTCAAGATCATAAAACTGACTTACCTTCTCTTTCAGAGAATGGTTTTTGGCCCTGATGGAGGCGTTTTTGGTCCGGATGGCAGTGTTCTCAACTTCCAGCGCGGCCATCTTATCTGAGTTCTGTTGCATGAGGGCGGTCAAAGCTTCCAGTTTGGCCTTGAGGCTGGGGTTAGCGTTGTCAGAATTGTCAGCCATGGAAAGTTTCTTCATGTAACAGGGTTCATTGAGTCGAATGATTACTAGAGGCCCCACGGTAGGTGCCAAACTGTAGACGTAAAAATCTACCTGTATGGAAGGAGGGACTGATCTCGTGAGGTTGAGGCCATTAGCGATCTGTTGTACCTGCACACGTAGAGAAACAAACGTGAAGTGACGAAAACACTGGGGTGGTGTTTGCCGTAGGCACTCTGACGCTCAAGTCAGCAAGGCTGAAAGAGGCTGATTTAGTGAGGGCTAGGGAGTAGAGAGGTTACCAGAAGTCTAGTCGAGGACTGTGACTATGGCTGTAATGTGAAGTTCTTAAGCTGGAACTTTGGTGTCTGAAGGTGTAATGTTATCTCCCTTGTGAGAGGGCTGGCCTCTGTTTAAATAGTGACTGTCTGGTCTCCCAATCCTGGTGGGATTGGGAGTTCTCATAGTAATCTGTTTCCTCCAGGGATATATCCTTTGGCCCCATTATCCTGGCTTGAAAGGGAGTCCAAGTATGACTCTGACACGGACCTTGGAGGAATTGGGATGGTAGTAGACTACCTTATCAGTGTTCAAGTAGGAATGTGATCCGTAGGTGATCGTGGGCTCTTGATTAGACCATAGGCCCGGGAAGTGTACTGGGATTAGGAGGCCTGGGTCCAGATGGTTTGAACCGATTGTACTTCGTACCAAATGGGCCTTATCCTGGGAGTTTTGGCTTGGGCTACATCGGGATTGGGCCTGGGCTTTTCCTCATTGTCGGGCACGTTATCCTATTTGGGCCGAGGACATTTTTTGGCCCTAACAAAGGGAAAAGAGAGAGAAGAAAAGGAAAAAAGAGAAGGGGAGGAGGGAAAAGAAAGAGAAGGGAAAAGAGGGAGAAGAAAAGTAAAAAAAGAGAAGGGGAGGAGGGAAAAGACGGAGAAAAAGAGAGAAGAGAAGGGAGAGATGAAGAAGAAGATAAGAGAGAGAAGAGAAAAATGAAATAAAAAAATAGGATTAAAAAAATTAGGGATTTATGGATCAATTTAAAATTAATGGATATAAAATTACTATATTGTCCTTAGTTAAACGGATTTTACTAATAGATTTGGACATAATGTGGGTAATTGTCATTTTCAAACCTTTTGGATACCAAATTGTCTTTATGGCAAACTATGGGTGGGTGCATGTCGTTCGGCCTTCCTAAAATAAAATTTTAGGGTCCTTAAAGTGCCTGGTGCTTTACAATTTTAGGGCTGGTGAGTTACAATTTTAGGGCTGGTTAGTCCAGGATCACAGAAACAATACAGAACCCTTAATCCAAGTGATAAACCTAAGTGGGCCTTTAGGATTGATGTCCTATATGACGCGGCCCAAGAAGAGATGAATCCTTTACAGACAGATTCTTCAACATCCATTTCTTGATGAAGAGGCAGCCAACTCACACAGGATTAAATCTTTTAAGATGCGTTGCGACGGATAGAAATCAATTTGAGTTGGATGATAATGTAGTATAAAATATTAATTAAACATCTTCTCGTCATCTCCATGGCATCAACGTAGCAGCTTCTTCTTCTTCTTCTTCTTCTTCAAAAACTCCTACAACACGTACCCTCGAGACGCGCTCAAGGGCAGAGGAAACTAAATAAAGAGAAATAGAGAAGACGGAGGAAGAAACAAGAAAGGAAAAAGAGTGAGAATTTGAATTGGATGCGTGGGGCTTTTGGCTTTTCAAAGGCGAATCCACAGAAGTTCTTATCGAAGTCAGACATTAGAGATGAAAAGAAGCTGAAGAAATTAACTGACTCTAGAAAAATCGAGGAAGCTTGTCTCTTTTGTTTTGTAGGTTAATTATTATTGAGTTGAGATTAATGGAACTTCTTATAATTAATCCTCTCAAACTTTAAGTTCATTCATTCCTTCTTTCTTTCTTTCCAGATAATGATGTTAATATATGAGAATTTTACCTACATATTTTTTGCCAATTAATGTTCATGGAAAAAAGCTCTAGCCTTCTAGTTCTAGTTTACTTCAATGCCAAATTCTCAAGAAATGGGAGAGATTTTATTAAGGATTGATAATTTCTAACTTCTTATATGATATTTATTTGCTTTATAAGTGATTAGTTTTGGTAGGAAAAGCTTAGACTTTAGAAGTCTTTGTTAATTTTATACCAATGTTGAGAGCGAAGATTAAAATAGGAAGATGTGGGTAAGTTCTAATATTTTTACTGTCTTTGGATCGAGGTTATATAAGATAACAAGAGTAATCTTCGTTTATTTTTCAAGATTCCGGTGTTTGGTTTGCAAGTAATAAAATATTACGGGAATCTTTTATTGCAAATAGTGTTTACTATTGACAATGTAGGGAGTAATTCGATACCCTCCCCCACCCCTGGGATTAAAACATTACAGGGGTAATTTGACTTTTCTACCTATTTTGCCCTTAATTCAAAACCATTTCGGATACAATTAACCTCAAATGTCTACCAAATAACAATTACCCAGCCCCCTAACATTTGAGAAATTAGCTAAAATACCCTAACCACAAAAAAGTTTAAAAGTTAACAAAATACCTTCATTCACCCAAGACCATCGCTGGCCCTGACTCACCACAGTCAGTCGTCGTCATCTGTGCTGTAATGGTGCACGACCGGTAGGATCTGGCCGGTCGTGCAGCGGTAAGGCCTTTTCCGGCCATAGATCATTGTAAAGAGCATAATCAAATAATATTTTATAGCCTGGTCCTGCTTTTTTCTTTTCACTTATATATTAATATCTTGATTTTATTTTAACTTTAGCCGCATATAATTAGTTAGTTTTGGAATTTTTGTCTAGGTAGCATCTTATAGGAGAGAACTTGTGCTATCTCATTCCACACTTCAGTCCTTTGCTCACGACTCCATTATTATTGTATTTCTCTGTTACCTTTTCTTCTTGATTTTGTCTATGAACGAGCCTCCAGCTACAAATTCTGGCATATCAAATCCCAAGTCACCCAATCTGCAGTTACATTTGCTGAACAAATTCTCTCAAGTGCAATTTTCTCTTTTATATTATCTGCAGTTTTTCTCTTCTCAAATACGTTGTTCTTTTTTTCTTTTTATTTCTATATAAAAATGAATCAAATAAGTTTTATATGGTTGGGGTGTTTTAGCAAAATTTCAAATGTAAGGGGTTAAAAATAATTCAAAAAAATAATAAAAAATACTATTATATTAATATTTAAAAAGGAGGACAATTTAGTAATCTATGTAACATATCCACTTATTTATCCTCCCAACCAAACATAATATTCACCAATTTATTCGAACCAACCAAACACATTTTCTAAACATTCCCAGTAATTTTCAAGGTAACATTTCTTTCCGTTAATATAATATCCCCTTACAATAAAACATTATGGGGGCGTTTGGATCATATAATATTTTTTTATCTTAGTAACAAGATTACCGGAAAGAAAGATTACATTGTAGATTACTGGGTTTAAATTATTATTGTACTTGGTTCAATTGGGATGTATTAATAATTAATGTGTTTGGTTGATAGTAATAACAGATGTCCTGAAATACCCTTTTACTAGAATGCCCTTTAGATGATTACTAGATATAAATAATTAAGGGTTTGTTTGTTTTATTATTTCAAACCCTATTCTCTATCCTATTCCCAAAATATTTGTTTGTTTAATTATTTGCGAAATACTATTCTAGTTTTTTAATTATTTTTAGACCCCTTAAGTTTATTAACTTAATTAAACAACCCTAGAAAAAAGTTTAAAAATTAACAAAAATAACCCCACCCACCAATAGTTGTCAGATTCCGGCAACCACCATCAGTGGTGGCCGGAATCTATCACAACGGCCTAAAAACAACCGGAAATGGCCGTTTATTCACCGATCTGGCCTTTTCGACAAGATCCGTTCGTTGATGGTCAACGACAGCCAACTCTTGGCTGTCGTTGACGGTCAACGATGGCCAACTCTTTGGCTATCTTTGACGGCCATATCTGGCCTTTTGCGGCCATCGACGACCAGATCTGGCCGTAGATCTGGACTTTTCGGCTAGATCTATGGTAGATCTGGTTGGAAAAGGCCAGATCGACACACCACCGGCCAGATTTGACTAGTCTGAGTCGTAACGGCAGATTCTGACCAGATTTCGATGGTAGTGGTCAGAATCTGGCACTGTGGTGGTGGGGGTGTTTTTGTCATTTTACAAATTGGGTGTTTTGTAATTATTAACAAAGCCAAGGATATTTTCGTCCACATCGTCCACTGTTTTGGGGCAAAATTGGACAGAAATTTGTATTACCGAAGTAATATTTTAATACCACCCTCCCCCCAGGTAATATTATTCCCGGTGATTTAACCCCTCTTTGACACTATTTGTCATCTTATTTTCCGGTAATGTTTTTGTACAAAAAGGCTAAACACGGTAGTCTGCTCAATTAAACAAATATTACCCTTGTTAAAAAATTTCAACTCGATCCAAACGGGCCCTATATGATATTTTTGGTGTTTTTGTTTGCATAAATGAAAATAGGAAGTTTGATTTGATATTTTCAAAACTAATTTAAATTATCAAAATCTCAAAATTAAATTTTAAAAATTCTTTTCTTTTTGTCAAAAAAAAAAAAAAAAAAAACAGCCAAAATTATTCAGATGTAATTTTTCTAGGTAGGTTATAATCTCATTAATTTACTATAATGTTTCTCATTGCCACAAAATTCATCACAATTTACTAGGGGTGTTCAAAAGAACCTGTTGGAACCGAAACCGACGGGTACCCGGGGTTTGGTTTCGGTTCCTACCCAGAACCACCAATCGTCAACAGGTAGATTCCAGTTTCAAATTTTTGGAACCGTTACTGTGCGGTTCTGGTTCCGGTTCCTATTGTTAGGAACTAGAACTGGAACCAGAAACCTAGACTAATATAAAATAAAATTAAAGATTGGGGGGTTGATAAAAACTTTTATAGAAAAATTAATGTGAATACATTTATATTTATATTTCATAACATTTAAGGTAAGTTGGTTTGACTTTTGAGAATCTACCTTTACAAAGTAATGGAGTTTGTAATTTTGAATTTATATTTGTAATTTTATTTTTGTTAACAAGTGGGGGGGAGGGGGGTATTTGTAAGTTTTTAAGGGTTTTTTTATCATTTTAAAAACTTTTGGGGGTTATTGTAATTTTATAGGGTACCCGGAACCGGAACTGTTGTTACAGGTTCAGGTTCTGGGTACCTAGGAACCAGAATCGTCGATTCTGATTCTGGTTCCAAATTTTAAGGAATCGTTAATTCCGGTTTTGGTTTTTTCAAAAAATACAGGATATCCGAAATCGAACACGCCTACAATTTACTGTGTGTTGATATTAAATTTTGCACATTGGTTAGCAGCCCCATTGGATTTGGAGCCCAAGAGAATTTTGGGCGGAAACTAATTAACGCAAGTAAATTTAGAATCTTTTAGGGGAGTGCCAATAGGCCCATGACAAAGCCCAGATTTGAACATGGATGGACGGTTGGATAAGCTTGGTAAAATTGTATAAACCCCATCAGATGTAGTAATTTATAAATGAAACCCGATTTTTTCGGTAATAGCTCGTGACTCCCTATTGTAGTACTGTTTGTGAGACAGTACGACTTTTCTATTATGTTAGATAGATCAGGGCTAAAAAGGTAATTAGATATATAAATATCATTGAGAAAACTTACCTTTAATTTTTTTTTTTTATTATCCTTACAAATTACAATAATAAAATCAATACAAAAAATACAAAGTAAAGGAACAAAAAATTGTCTTATATAATAAATTTTAATTAAATAAAATAAGAGTGACGCTTTATAAACCCGCCAATTATCTTATTAGCCCCCATTTCTAAATACATTTACGTTAATTACAAGATTAGATAAACCATAAATTTACTTAAATTATTTTTAGTTATCTTCATTACCTAGTTATTAGATTTTAAATTTAACTTGGATAAATTAGATGAAGCTAGATTCACATCAATATAACATGTAACACTAGCTAAACCTTAATGTGAGTTTAATTAAAGTAAATTGAGAGTTAGATTGTTTATATATTAAAGACTTTGTTAAAGAAGTCAGATTTATCATAGAACAATATCGTAAAAAATTAAGTCAGGAGATCATAGTTAGTAAACAGGAAACGACATGACACCAAGTAGGGGAATATAATGAGCTTTATCCCTCAATATTGCTAGCATAGAATAATTTCGTAAAACTTTAAGTGAAAAAAAGATGATGCAATAAGATAAATTATAGAAATCTGTAGTCATAATGTAAAATCTATATAAATATGCTACGTACCACAATTACTAGGACATAGCACCCACAGACAACTTGTTTTATTCCTAATGTTTCGATCCAAAGTTTTATGCCTAAAATAAGGGTTGACAAATGCTGATATCATCGAACATCAATCAAAATCCAGGAAAACATTTCATCATTTAGAACATGACACGTCTCCAAAGGCAAGAGGAATATAGCTGTCATAGACTCAAACCGATTCAAGAATTTGGGTCTAGATGAATTTGATTCGCACACCTGTCCAAACCCCATTTAATCTAAAAATATTCTTTGATTTTTCAATGAATGGGAAGGCAGGAGAGATCTACATTTTATGAGGGGTAACTGTCTATTTATATCTGTTTAGCTCAAGGTAATTATTAGAAATAGATTGGATGTATGATTCACTTTAAGCATTTGAACCAATATAAAAATCATTTTGTCAACTTTATATTTACATCTTTGTATGCTATTGTATTCACAGTACCTCACCCGTTCACTATAATCAGATCATGTGTGACTTCTTAACACTTTACACATACGAAATTGTAGGGATCAAAATCACGTATCAACACAAAGTAATATGACCACTAAGCAAAGCGTTGGAAGCTTTACTTATTTTAGTGGATGGACCAAACTTTTTATTTTGGAAAATTCTCATGGCTTTTTTTTTTCTTCATCAATGGGGATGGAATTATATTTTTCTTCTAAACTGACAAGAAAACAATTATTCAAAAAGGAAAAAAAGAAAAACCTTTATTCTTTATTCCCGACAAGTATCAAAGCCTTTATTCTTGCAGTGTGAACAATAGTGAACTATCAAAACTTGATTATTAAAGTAACCAAAAATAATAATTTATATGTCTAAAAGTTAAAGCAAATCCTCGAAAACATCATCTGCAACATCCGATCAACTCAAAATCAGAAAAAAAAGAAAAAAGAAAAAAGAATAGTTGATCCAGTCGTATTGTTGTTTATTGGTCGAGAATTAGCTCCTTAATTTCATTATTGCATTGTGGAGTAGCTATGAATTGATATTACAATATAGAAAATTTTAAAATTCATCGGTACTTCAGAAAACCACATCAAAATTCATTCATTGGGCCGGCCATTCTACTTGCTAGACCAGACCACGATCATCCCTCTCCATGAACTGAACTACTTTATTAGTTGGGTTTCTCTACAATTAGGGCTACTCCACGAACTGAGTTAACTTATGCTTTGGGCTAGTCCATGAGTTGAGTCTTCTTATAGATTAAGCTAAGTTGGGCTTTGGCTCATTAGCACACATTCGTCCTGAAATAGAAATCAGAATCCTATTACCTTCCTAATTTATTCAAGATCTAAAGGCTTACATGAATTAGTATTCTTAAATCGATAAAAGACAAGAAACAAGAGTTCATTCCTAATTTGGACTCCCATACCAAGTAATAAGGGTGGGCGGTTTAGAATACCCACCCTTTTTTTAAGGAACCGACCGGTTGCTTTGATTTGGAACCAGAATCGAAATGTGTATTATAGGTTTCGATTCTGGTTCCAGGTAATCAAACAAATATCAATTATCCCCTATTTTAAAAAAAATGATAAATAAACCCTTATAAAATTATATAACATTTTAAATAACACAAGTACAATAGCATGATAACCACAATACTGTCTAGAAATTTATAAAAATAGCATACGAAAATTCTTTACTCTAATAAATATATTTTATCTCCCATATATTTTAAATGAATTGTAATTTTTGGCATATATTATCACCAATACTATGACTAGCAAATGGAGTAATAGTTAACGGAATTTAACTGAAGTTGAATTAATTAGACTGGGGGTTAGAGTAGGTGAAAAAAGGAATTGCAAGTGGGAATAAAAATTAAAAGGGGATTGAATTGCACGCAAATCAAAACATGATTTCCGCGGGGAAGTGGTGGAACAACATCACCATGTCCGTGCATGACACGCTTATCAAAGAACGTATTCCATACTCTGCCATGCAATTTGAACTTTTGTAACTCATTTTTTTATTTTATTTGAAGCATAAAATGTCATAAAAGTCCCTATATTTTCACAATTTTTTTTGTAAGTATCGGTTCTCGGTTTCTATTCTCGTTTCCTCCATGTAGAAACCAAAACTAGAACTGCACAGTATTGGTTCCCATTTGTTGGAACCAAAACCTACCTTATAGCAGCCGGTTCCGAGTAGGAACCAAAACTGAAACCCAGGTATCCAACAGTTTCGGTTCTATCTTATTTTTTTGCCCATCCCTACCAAGTAAGACTCATAGTTCTTTCTTGAGAGCCTCATGAAAATGATGTTTGCAGTTTTAAATATATTCCAATATTTTATTATAATTAGTATTGAATATAACAAATATATAATAAGAATTTAAATTAATAATTTAATAAAATAAATATATTTTTTAACATTTTTATAATAAATATAAATAATTTTATAGTTAAATTAAAATTGAGGTATTTAGTTAATTTTTATTCAAACTAATTAATTAGTAAAATTTGAAATGTTTTAATCATATAAATAGTTTTGTCTAATGAAATACTTTATCAAACATAATATCCTATTATGGTTCTTGTCCAATCTAATATTCTATTATGTTTCATAAAATAGATGGATGAATGTAAATAAAAAGTAACTCATTAAATGCTCAACAAATTAGAAGAATGATGTGTCAATTAAAGAGTGGTGACATATAAGATTATATGAAAGAGTTTGTATTATATTATTCATAGTGGTAAAAAATACTCTTAAACTAGATGACTCGCTTGTGTTTGATTTTATCATTATATAGAAAGAAAAAGAAAAAAAGAACAACGTATTTGAGAAGAGAAAAATTGCAAATAACATAAAAGAGAAAATTGCACCTGAGAGAGAATTTGTTCAGCAAATGTAACTGCAGATTGGGTGACTTGAGATGCCAGAATTTGTAGCTGGAGGCTCTTTTACCGACAAAATCAAGAAGAAAAGGTAACAGAGAAATACAATAATTGATGTAATACTGGAGTCGTGAACAAAGCACTGAAGTGTGGAATGAGATAGCACAAGTTCTACATCTCTTAATATAATAGCTTCCTGAAAGAATAACTTCATTTGATGGTTTCATCGATCTCAAGCTCCAAGATTTTCTGATTTTTTTATCTATCACGTGAATCATGCATTTCTAGGTAGACAGTTTATGCTTGTAACAATAAATTATATGCAAATAAAAATTTCTAACACTATAAAGAGCCTTATAGCTACCATTAAAATAGCCAAAAATTATATAATTAATAACAAAAAATACGTCCACAGGAAATATTTCATGAACGGATGACTATTCTTTAATGTCTTTGTTAGTAAAAGAAAAAAATAATCTAATGACAATGCCTATATAGGAAGTAAAGTGACATTATGGCATTGTTAATTTCGACTTTATTGCCAAAGCATTCATTCTTGCAGCGAGAGAGAGAGAGAGTCAAGTATAAGATACTACCTAGACAAAAATTCCAAAATCACCCTCAACACCTCCCCCCCCCCCTCCAAAAAAAAAAAGCCATTATTGGCAGCCAGCCACCACTGGCAGTCGACGGAGCGCACGACTGGCTGTATATGGCCGATTGTGCGCCAGCATAGCCATTTTTAGCCATGGTCACAAATCCATGACCGTTTCACGACTAGATCTATGGCCTTTTCCCGGCCACAGATCTGGCCATGAAACAACCATATCTATGGTTGTTTCACGGTCAAAGGTGTGGTTGTAAAGCCATAGAAGCAGCTAGATCTAGTTGCAAATCCATAGCCGAAAAAGGCCTTATCGACGCACTACCAGCCAGATCCCCTTGGTCGTGCGCCATTACAATGACTGACGCTAGCGATTGATGGTGGTAACGGCCGGTGGTGGTCTTCGGTGGCTGGGGGCATTTTGTTAATTTTTAAATTTTTTTGTGGCTGGGGTGTTTTAGCTAATTTCTCAAATGTAGGGGGGTTGGGTAACTGTTATTTGGTAGACATTTGAGAGCAATTGTGTCTGAAATGGTATTTCATTAAGGGCAAAATAGGTATAAAAATCAGATTATCTGGTAAAGTTTTAATGGTATTGGATTACCCCCCACATTATCAACAGTAAACACTATTTGCAGTAAAAGATTCTCATAATATTTTATTACTTGCAAACTAAAAATTAGAATTTTGCAAAATAAACGAAAATTTCCCCCATTATCTTATATTAGAGATAACAATAGGCCACGCCAAGACCGGGTACCCCTTGGCTCGGGCCCAAGCCCTACCCCATGACAAAGGCCTAATCTCGACTCGTGTTCGTCACTGGGATGAAGGGTAAAGCCCAAGCCCAAGCCCAGCCCAACAGGCTTTTTGTAATCTCAGTCTCGGCCTAAGCCCGCCCCTTTTTATAATGTGAATTTTTAAATATTAATAAATTTCAATTTTTTTTTTATATTTTTAATTCTAAAAATAGTTTTTAAATATTAATTTATTTTTGAATACTCACCAAATATTAATAAATTTCAATTTTTTTTATATATATGTAGGATAATTCTGTAATTAGATATATAGTGTAAGAGTAATTTAGTAAAATTAATAGTAAAATTGTCGGGTCGGGTCGGGCCGGGCCGAGACTGAAGACATACCCATGCCCAGCCTGTACCCGAGGGCTGACCTTAAAATCAATCCCAGACCCAAGCCCAAGCCCAAGCCCACTAACAGCGGGTAAAGCCTAACCTTTTTAGGACGGGCTAGGTCTAGTATATGAAAATACCGGGCCCTTTACCATCTTTATCATATATGCCCTCTATCCAAACGTACCCTATATAGTTAAAAAGAAAAAAGCCGGACCAATATGGGTAAACTAAGAATTAGGGTAAAGTTATTTAGCAAGCCCAGAATGAAGGCCCAAAATAGAAGGTTAAAGGAGATGCTGACTAAACTTAAAGAGTCCAGCCCAGAAAACATGTCTTGTCATTTTTTTTTTTAATGACCGGATGGTTCGAGCTAGTTTACGCATATCTTAATTAATCTCTAATATCTATTGAATACCTTTTAACCCTAATGTTTCAAGGTAAGCCACAATGTGGTAGGTGAGCTCAAGGTAGTTCAAACTAAGGAAGTCAATGAAAATAACAAACCTTCTTGACCGTTTAACCAACCCTTTGGGGTTCATGTCTTGGCATTTTGTATGGACAGGAATTTAACAATTGTATTTAAGATTTTTAAAATTTTTTTCTCTTTATATATATATATATATAATCCAATTAAGTTCAAAGCAATATATAAATTATTTTCAATTTTAGACGATCATTAAAGATCAATACAACAATTTTTTTTTTGGGTAATTGGTAATTTGCATAAAAAACAAAGAATATCATCTAATCAGGGAAAACACCCTAGCACTATGACTCGTGCACAAAGACACACTAGGCGAAGAATAAAAAAAGAACACAAAAACTAGGATGTACAATCCTGAACAACACAGCCCGAACCCCATTCGAAAAAAAAACAAAGGCAAGGTTGCCTATACAAACCAAGAAACCATCTAACCCATCCAGCAAGAGAAGGGCCATCACCAAATCCAAAGAACATACAGCATAGCAGCACCACCCGCAAGCAGCAGAAGCTCAAAGAACCGAAGCAACCAGCAAAAAAATAAAACAGCAGCAGGAGAAACAAGAAAGCTGCAGCACTATCATCCAAACACTCCACAGCACAACAAAAACACTTCATCAATACATCAATTACTTTCCATTCCTCCTCCTTTTCCTCAAACTCCAATTTATAGACACTGAGGTTGTGTTTGTTTTTTTCACTTAATGGATTTTAGTCTTAAGATATATGATGTGTTTGTCTTTTAAAATTAATGATATCTAAATAAAATTTTATATTTATATTTATAAATATAACGTTATCTTAATTATTTAATATTATGGGCTATAGTAATAATATTGAATTATAATATTATTTTATAATTAAACTATATTAATAATCTGTCACGGCCACCAACAACTGGTGACCAAAAGCATAAAAATAGTTAAATTTATATTAAAATGGTCTTTTTTAACGATCTATCTATTTATATAAATTTTAATTGAAACAAAGGTGTAATTTGGTTGAGATATGACATAGATCTCGGCTAAACGCCTCATCCATTACCAAAAAAAATTGTTAGAATAAATAGAGTATTAAAAGATGATTATTTTGACACCAATACTTAAAAAAAAAAAAAAAAAAAAAAAATGTGATGGTGTGGTGATTACTGTGAAATTTCTATGAAATGTGTTCTTAAATGAAAGTGAAGTAGTAAAAGGAACCATGACATGCTTCAAAGAGATTTAATCACAGCTGAGAAATTGTAAGCGTAAATTACTGTCATCCAAAGCCATACTCAATTTCACAAATCTATTCTAGCTCCTACCTTTTTGACTGACAACAGGAGATCAAATGAATTACGAGTCAAAGATCGAATTTCATTTTTGTGCAATTTCAATTTTATGTTCCATTCATTCATGTTGTTGTGTCCCAGTTTGAGCGTGAATTGCATTGAACTCGCATCCTATATCACCTCTTATGGATATTGTTTAGCTTATTTAACTAATAAATAACTTTTGTTTAACAATTTATTAATGGTATGCATATTCCATATGTGGTTACACTATTATAGAAATGATTAATAAATAAAAGAGCTAACTACACTGGATGGTCGAATGGTTAATTAAGACTTTTGGATGTATTACTCAAGAGGTCTTGAGTTAGATTTACCTTAGTTCTTAATAAATATGGCCACTAGAGTTTTTATCGGAATAGTAATTTTAGGGTTGCAAGAGATGACCGATTAGTTGGGGTAAAAAAAAGAAAAGGGAAGATTTTTCTTTATAAATCTATTAGCTCAAAAACAAATTCTTTTTATTATAAAAGAGAATACATTTATTTATAAAACTATATATACAAAAAGTTATTAACGACATTTTTAATTAAAATAGACTTGTTGACCAAGGGAAGAGCTTTTCCAATCGTTAAATTGCTTGGTGAAGATGATTTTTTCTATTGATATCTGTTAATTTGGGGGCAAGTAACGTGAAAAAGAGAGAATTATTATTGATGAAAAGAAAGTCTGTTACATTTCATTTATATACAAAGAAATAAGCTTACAACTGTCAACTAACCACCTATAACTACTTCAACTAATTACAACTTAGTATAACTGATTTCTAACTAACCAAGCTTCCTCCTATATACCAACTTGAATCTTAACACTCCCCCTCAAGTTGGCATCTTATGAATATTTTTCAAGCATAACTTGGATAGAAGCTTCTCATGCTATAATCTTCCCAATCCTTTCGTCTTCACATCTGCAAGTTGTTCTCCAGTTGGTATGTATTTCGTGATGATCAAACCACTTTGAATCTTCTCTCTTATAAAATGACAATCTATCTCTATGTGTTTTGTTCTCTCATGAAACATGGGGTTTGCTGCAATTTGTAATGCTGACTTATTATCACAGTAGAGCAATGTCAGGATTTTGGCTTCATCATCAAGCTCTTTAAGTAAACCAGTTAACCAAACTAGTTCTGCAACAGTTCCAGCCATGCTTCTATATTCTGCTTCTGTAGATGGTCTTGCTATAGTATTTTGCTTCTTTGATTTCCAAGACAGAAGAGAATCTCCCATCTTAATGCAGTGTCCTGATACTGATTTTCTACTAACGGCACAAGAGGCCTAATTTTGAGTCACAAAATGCTATTAAATCTTTTGTACTTTTTGCGGACATAATCAACCCAAGAGCTGGTTCCTTTTTCACATATCTTATGACTCTCAATGCTGCTTCCAGATGTGATTGTTTAGGAGTCTGCATGTGTTGACTTAAATTCTGGGCAGCAAATGAAATATCTGGCCTGGTCATGGTTAGATATAATAACCTTCCCACCATCCTCTTGAACATGCTAGGATCTGTCAGCAGTTCATCCTTTTCATCTGGTGGAAATCTTTGATCAAACTCATATGAAGTCAGTTTTGAATGTTGTTCTAGAGGAGTGTCAGCAGGTTTTGCAGCAGACAACCCAACCTCCAAAATTAATTCCAGTGCATATTTTCTCTGGTTCAAAACAATTCCTTTAGAGGACCTAGCATCTTCAATTCCAAGAAAGTATTTAAGGTGACTAAGGTCTTTGATTTTGAAGTTATCCTGCAATATAAACTTCAACTGGTCTATCATCTTAGTGCAACTCCCTGTTATCAAAATGTCATCAACATAGACAAGCATAATGACTATGTTGCTTCCTTCTCTTTTGGTGAATAATGAGTAATCATACTTACTCTTTTGGTGAATAATGACTAATCATACTTACTCTGCAAGTAGCCATTTTTCATCAAAGCTTCAGTAAGTTTGTGATTCCATTGTCTACTTGCTTGCTTCAATCCATACAACGATTTGAGCAATTTGCAGACCGTGTGATTCTCCCCTTGAGTGCCAAATCCTTAAGGTAAAGACACGTAGACCTCTTCATGGAGATCCCCTTGCAAGAAGGCATTAAACACATCAAGTTGGAAGAGTGGCCAAGCATGAATGGAAGCCAGGGCAAGAACTGATCTAACAGTGACCATCTTTGCCACCGGGGAGAATGTTTATGTGTAATCTATGCCAGCTTGTTGGTTGTAGCCTTTGGCCACAAGCCTGGCTTTGTATCTTTCTAAAGTACCATCAGAATAGTATTTCACTTTGTAAACCCATTTGCATCCTATAGGCTGTTTATCTGCTGGGAGAGGAACAAGCTGCCAAGTTTTGTTGGCTTCTAATGCATTGATCTCAGTTTGCATTGCATCAATCCAATTAGGATCTTGAGAAGCTTCGGCAAATGAGACATGCTCTTTGATCCGAGAGATGGATGAAAGGAAACACCTGTAATATGGAGAAAGATGATTATAAGAGACAACATCTAAAATGGAATAATGAGCTAAAGGGTGATATAATCCTGCAACCAAATTGGAGGTCTGTGTGATCTGGTAGAATTTCTGATGTTTAAAGGAACATCAGAAGTAGGTACTGGAGCTGAGGATGGTGTTGATGTCGAGTCATCAATAGGAACAACGGGGGAATTATTAGCAGCAGGACCTGGACTGAAGGTGTAATCTGGTGATGGTGGATCAAGAATGTCATAATTGATAGGAGCAGTGAAAGTGTCATCATAAAATGTGCTATGGAAAGGATCACTGGGAAATAATGGAACATGAGAATGTTGCTGTAACTAGAAGGGAAAAATGTCCTCAAGAAATCTGACATCTCGGTTGACAAAGAAGCTAAAATCCTGCAAGTTGAGTAACTTGTATCCTTTTTGGGTTGAAGAATAACCCATAAAAACTGATGGTATGGCCTTGAAACCGAAGTTATCTCTGAAGCGTAAATTAGATGCATATGCCAAGCATCCAAATACCTTGAAGTGATCAATAGAAGGAGGAGAACCAAAAAGTATTTGATGAGGTGAACCGCCCTGGAGTACATCAGTAGGAAGCCTATTGATGATGTAACAAGCTGTGAGTATGCATTCTCCCCAGTATTTAATTGGAATGGAGGCTTGAAATCTCAAGGCTCTAGCAACATTAAGTAAGTGCCGATGCTTCCTTTCTATTACCCCATTCTGCTAGGGAGTATATACACAAGTTTTCTGGTGAATAATTCCAAGCGAAGTGAATAATGCCGAGCATTGAGAGTTGAGAAAATCCAAACCATTATCTGTTCGAATGGTCTTGATAGAGGCTGAGAATTGATTCTTGATAAGAGTAAGAAAACTCTTAATATGAACTATAACTTCATGCTTATTTGTCATGAGAAAAACCCAAGTAACCCGGGAATGATCATCAACTACCGTAAGGAAAAATTTGTGATGATTATGTGTAAGAGTATGATATGGTCCCCATACATCCATATGCAACAAATGAAAACATGGAGGAGCTCTTGTAGTGCTAATAGGAAAGGGCTTTCTTATATGCTTGGCAAGAGGACAAACATTACAATGGGATTCAGCATCATCAGAATTAAAATTTCTTATTCCAGAAAAATATCTCAGTTTTGCATATGGCACATGACCAAGACGTTTATGCCAAAGCTGGCTTATAGAAACTGAACATGAAACAGGTAAGGTTTTATTCAAAGCAGAAATGTTAGCCTTGGATGCATGAGAAGGCATGAAGAAGTAGAGACCCTCTGATTCTTTACCAATCCCCAGTATTTTTCCATTGGAGAGGCCCTGAAATATGCAAAAATCAGGATAGAAACTGACAAAGCAAGATAAGTCTTTGGTGAGCTTTGATATAGAAATCAAATTAAACTTGAAATCTGGCACAAATAAGACATTAGTCAGTTTCTGATCTAGACCAATGTTATAGGATCCAATATGTGTTATGGTTGAATGATGTCCATTGGGTAGCCTAACTGTGGAAGGAGAAACTGTCCCCATCAATTTGTTCAAAGTGTTTAAAGAAGCTATCATATGGTGACTAGCACCTGTGTCTAATATCTAGCAAACTCCATGATCAACGGATGAAAAATAAGAGTGAATACTTGCCATGTTGACATGTGCATCATTGGGAGGTAATGCGGGTTCCTTCTGGAGCAATTTCAGTATCTCTGCATACTGCTTTTTAGAGAAGATTGGAGAAGCTGTTGCTTGAGTGCTGTTTTGAGGGGCTGTGGAACTATTGTGATCAGAGGATTTAGTAGAGGTAACGTTATTTGCTGAAGATTGAGTAGGATTCTTTCTTCTAGTGAACTTAAAATCAGCAGGATAGCCAATGATTCTATAGCAATTATCCTTTTTGTGTCCCTTCACATGACAATGTTCACAGGTTATATTCCAATTCTTTTTAGGTTTGACTGATTGTTGGTTTGATGAAGAATAGAATACTGTCGGTTTAGATGATGATTCTACAGCAACAACATTGGTTAAACTTCTCTGGCTCTCTTCAGTGACGAGCATGGAGTAGGCTTGGTTGATAGATGGTAGAGGTTGCATCATGAGGATTTGGCTTCTAGCATGCAAGTAAGTTTCATTTAATCCCATCAAGAATTGGAGTAACTTTTGATTCTGCATGTGATCTACGTAAACCTTTGACATAGAACACTCACATGAAGGAAGCTAGACAATAGACGAGTATTCGTCCCATAACATTCTTAGTTTGGAGAATTATGTGGAGATGGACGAAGTTCCTTGTACTAAGGTGACAATTTCTCTATGCAACTGGAAAACTCTAGATCCATTCACTTTATCAAACCTTTCTTTTAAATCTTTCCATACCAAATGTGCACTAGATGCATAAACAATGCCACTTAAAAGTTCTTTAGTAACTGAATTCATGATCCAGGAGAGAACTATAGCATTACATCTATCCCATTGATTGTGCAAGCTAACTGGAAAGCTATCTTTTGTCAAGTTCCATCAATAAAACCAATCTTATTTTTGGCTAACAATGAAATTCTCATAGATCTACTCCATAACGAGTAATTATCAACACCAATCAATTGAAAAGAAACAAGAATGGCACCTGAAGTATCAGAAGGGTGCATATAAAGTTGATGTTTGAAATCGATTGATGAACTTGATTGATCATTTCCATTATTTGCAGAAGACTGTATTTCTCCATCTGCACTAAAGCTGCCATTTGGGAAGCATGAAGATGATACTTCTTGATTAGATGAAACGAGATTAGAGAAGAAATTTCTATCAAACGAAATCCAGAGGAGAAGAAGCTGACGAAGCTGATGAAACAGATGAATAGTATAGAAGAAACTGATAAACAGTTTGAAAAATTATTGATGAACAGAGTGAAGTTCTCTGTGAATTTCCAGAATCTTCAAGCCCTAGAATTGTGGCTCTGATACCATGTTAATTTGGGGGCAAGTAACGTGAAAAAGAGAGAATTATTATTGATGAAAAGAAAGCCTGTTACATTTCGTTTATATACAAAGAAATAAGCTTATAACTATCAACTAACCACCTATAACTACTTCAACTAATTACAACTCAGTATAACTGATTTCTAACTAACCAAGCTTCCTCCTATATACCAACTTGAATCTTAACAATATCTACTCATATATGTATTTCCCTCTGTCTTTGGACTTGAACAAATTTCTTATATATAACAAATGAGCACAATCGAATTTATTACCAAGGTTGACCAATTCATCGGACAATCAATCTCACTCATCCAATCAAATAACAACCCACATCCAATGGCTCGAACTACTTCTTTTAATCATTATTCAAGATGGGACCTACCCAAGTCTCTATGACAATATATGTCTTCCTAATTAAGCAATCTCAATTGCAAGAAGAAGTAGAAATAAATTGAAATAGACTTAGACTGTTGTGGAGAGCAAAGATTAGGTTAACAAAAGTGAAGATGAAATGGTCAGTAGATCAGAGGGATTGAAAGCAATTTGAGTTGGATAATAAGATAGAAATCCACACTAAATCAATTTGCGGTTTAACACTTTAATGACCTTATTCCTCCTGAATTTCATGAGTACTCTATAGATGCTTGCCTAGACTCAATTCCACACTCACACAATTTAACCTCCATCAAGTGTGTACTATAGCCTACACCACCATTAAGAACATATTGTTTTGTTAGTAAACGGTCTCGTATACGCAGCGGAAACAACAAAAATAATATAATAGGATCGTTTACATGAGCCAAGATCAAGGGTATAATTTTATAATTTTATCATAATAAGAATCTGCAGAAATATTAATCATGAGTTAAGAGAAAACAAACGCACGTTGTAGGCTCCTCCAAATTTGTCAACGAATGTTTTGCTACCGATCCAAGTGTAGGATCGAACCCACGTAATCCACATGAAGACAATCTCAAAAGAACTAAGGAGGGATTTGCTAGATCCTCCTTAGCCTTAAGAATCAAGAAGACAAATCAAATGAATTGATTTTGGGCAATAGGTGTTACTGCCGTGGGAGTGAAAGAGAGGGGCTGTGTGTTTTTCAAAGAAAAATTCTGTGTCTTTTAATTAACACATTTTTCTTTTTATAGTACATCAATTTGCCCTAATCCCATATGGAATAGGCTTGGGCTCCAACCCAAATGCCCCATGTTGCCAAACACTCCCAATTTGATATTTTATTTTTTCCATCATTATCTCAATTAAAATCAATTAATATATATTTAAATATATATTAACATTTAACAATAATGATAATATATTTAAATATGTGCGAACACACATTTAAACGTAATTTCACTTATTTAATTTTTCTAACAAATTAAATAAAGGCTACGACCTCAGCAAATTTAATTGCACTGTGAAATTACCAAAATACCCTTTCGCCTTAAAAGACGAAAACGCCCTTCTTTCTTCTTGCATCTTAAATTGTCTTCTATGTGTGTGACCCTTAGGCTCCTCATCATATCGGCAGTGTATAGTATTGCGATTAACACCAATTAATCGTCTCACTAATACACAGACCAAGATTGGCCCCTAGCAAGGCATCATGGCCACCCGATAGATTCGGATTCAGCAAAGTAGCTACCTGTCAACGATATGGTTACCGTGCAATTCGATCCTTTCATCATACGTTATCTCGACGAGACGAAGGCATAGAAATAGTGTCAACCTTCGGTTACTCTCGATATTATTTATTCAGTTTCTAGACCAATGACCCGTATCATAAACTGGATAGAGCAACAACTCAATCCCACTGTGGTCACAGTTTTAGTGTCATTGCCATATACTGAATTGCGCCGTGAGATAACTTCTCCCATACCCGGGAGTGATGAATCCTCTGTCAATCCGCCATAGTCTTGATACACTCCTTGATGCAGCCAATTACTATCGTATTGACAGCTCTGAAAAGAACTGCATTAGGCTAGTGTCAAACTACACCAATCGGTGCATAAGGCACTTCGGTGATCTCAAGTCTAAGGATCACATGCACCACCATTCGTTAGAGGATTTGTTCCACAGACACTGGGGTTACCATCCATATGGAATCCTCTAGTAGGTCAGTTCAATGAACTTACTGCGGTGTAATCACCTACAGCAAACACCCATGTGTTGCACCAGGTTGTCACCAAGCAATCTTGACAAGTGAGATCAGTCACTGCCTTTCGACAAGGTCGTTCAACACTATGATAACCTTACCGTATTATCTGTGCCCTTACTTCAGAATAATACTGGGGCTACGGATGTTTCTAGAATGGCCACCATATGTGCTCATAGGGTTCTCACTATCAAAATTTGAAACACTTGATACCCTCGTCACGGTTCTACCATTCTAAGGACATATATCAATACATATTGCAATAATAATGATTTACGCGATATAGAATAAAATGTCTTTTATTGATTAATGAACATTATTACAAAGAGTCAATTCTACAATAATTGATTGGCTCTAGGGCATCTACTCTAACATGTTTAACATTTTCTCACTACAATCAACACTATCCTGCCATAGAGTAGGATTTCTTGACACACATAGGTGTAAAATATTGATAGTGTTACAAAACAAAAGTGACATGTTATTACCCCTATGAACCTACTTCATAGGATCTCCACTCACATAAGCGTAGTTATCATCACTCTTGCCTTATACCTGACATAGTCCTCTCTCGACGAATAAACCACTAATCTTTTACATAACCGAACATAGTCCTCTCCCTCGACGTATATACCACTAATCTTTTACTTAACGGTTTTTGTCATAAAATTGACCAAGATCAACTCTGACCCCCATAAAATCTAGGCTAACATTCCTTAGATTAAACAATTGCTTTTTAGTTTTTAAAACAAAATTTCCAATAATAAATATTTCTTATCCTTTTTTAAATCATAGCCTCAAAATTAAAGGAGGATGTTTGTTAAACGGGAATAAGACAATCAATTATGGGGATGTTCAAAACAGGTTAACCGGTCCAAATTCCCCTTTTTCTAAACTAAACCAGTTTTTCAGTTTAGGGAAATCTCTAAACCAAAACCAAACCAGTTTTGGGGAAAACCGGTTTTGCAGTTAACCGCTTTTCTGGTTAAATGGTTTTTAGAAACTAGTTAACTGGTTTTCCAAAACCAATTCCTTCTTCACGTAAAAGATACCAGAGGAGAAAATTTATAATTCTTGCTTTGTTTATAAAGTTTCTTTTCCTTGCCACTACTCTCATAAATAAGACGATATCAATCTCAAAAGCAACAATCAATTTTCTTGCAACATAAGAACTTCACACAAGGTTATTTAAACATGAAAAGATATAACTTCACACAAGGTCAAACAAATTTTCCAAATTGACAAGAGAACGAAAAAAAGTAGAAAAATCTGCACAAAAATAGTTATAAGAACTCAAAAGAATGAGAGGAGAAGAGAGAAATGAGAAGAGGGGGCAAAAATCTGTAGAGAAAAGAGAAAAGAGAATGAGAGGACAAAAATCTGCACTCACCAAAGAGAAATGAGAGGAGAAATGAGAGTGACGGCAGACGGAGAAGCTGAAGATTGATGATGAAATGAAAGGAAAAAGTGAAAGTGAACGTCAGAAAAGAGAAATGAGAGAGAAATGTGTACTGAAGATGTCAAGATGAAGAAGAGTGAATTGAAGAACAAAGAAAAGAAAAAGAGAAATAGAATTGGCTTTGGGGATTTAGGTTTTTACTTTTTAAAATTTTAATTGAAAACCGGTTCAAAAAACCCCTTTTGGTTAACCAATTATAAAATAACTCTAAACTAGTAATTAAATCGAAAATTCTGTTTTTATATTTTCTTGAATCAAAATCAAATCGGTTTCAACAAAAATCAGTTTTTCAATCCGATTACCGGTTCAGTTTGATTTTAGTATTTTTTTGAATGATCCTAATCAATTAAGTCTCGCTAGTAGACTAATTCTCACTTTATTACTTAGATAAAATCCAAAGTAATATATCTCCATCAAAGGAACATAAAACATAATTAAACACTAGTGCATTTGATTTCATACAATATCATTGTAACCCCTCAATAACGATGGATGTTACCAAATTAAAAATAATCAATAAATTAAAGGTGCCTTCTCGAAAAACAATTAAAACTATCATTAGACAGTCAATGGTGTCTCTAAGACTATGAGATTTAATAAAATATTAACTATAATACCAGAAAAATTGATCTCAATGACGTTAATATCTTATAAAAATTATAATATAACAACCGCTTTTAGTTTCACGAATTTCTTCGTCTAATCATTCAATACATACTACAACTCATTATAAATGGTATTTGATCATTTCAAATCTTGTAACTAGATGCAAACTCACAAAATATATAATATAATTATAGCTTGCCGATAATAAAGACAGCACCCAGAGTAAGGGATTTTTCTTTAAACTGCATAATGAAGACAGCGGCTACAACAGTAGTTTCAGCAGCAGAAGCAGCAGTCGGAGGGGCAGAAGAAGCCAAACACCACCCACAATATAATATGCAACTACATTGGACATGTGGAAAGTGATAAATACACACACAGAAAGAGAGTGACATATAATAAAATAATTCAACAAATATCATCAACCAAAACCCAATTATAACATAGCATAAATCATTACGTGGGTAGATGCAAATCTTACCATTAAAAATGATACTTTATTAACTATTAAAAATTGTAGAATGTCTGCATTATATATAAAATGTAGCTGAAAAAAGTTCAAATAGGAGGAAAATATTCATCTAAGGAATAGGTGAAAAGTAGGAGAATCTTCCAATAGATGTTTATGAATCATTATCGGAACCGTCGGTAGCAGTAGAAGTAGAGTCGTAGCAGATGGCGCGGCAATGCAGCATATCCCAAAGTGGCCCCACCACGCAAATTATGCAACTACATTGGACATGTAGAAAGTGTTAAATACAGAGAGAGCGCGAGAGAGAGTGATAAATACACAGAGAGGGAGAGAGAGAGACTTACAACAGAAATGGCTGGAAAATCATAAAAAATATATGATAAATCACGAAAATTGTCTCGAAAATCAGGAAAAATATCTGGAAAATCAGGAAAAATATCACAACGATCAAAGACATCAAAGACTGTAATCCTCCTAAAAGCTTAGCTCTACAATGTTGATGGATGGGTTGCTTTTGGATTTGATATTGTTCACTTGAGCCAAGATGTGCCATGAGAAGACATATGTGCGTAAGTAACTCTCCACCATTCGTAAGTTGTTCTCCATGCTCTTTCCATCCACAATGACTTGCAGCATGTCCCAACATTTCCATCCACACTTCACTTATCACCTCCCATTTACTATTCCTCCCACCATCACCTCTGTTCAAAGCCTGCAATTGCGTGGCGAGCTTACATCTATCAACTAATACCGACAGAGAACTTCCTTTATCCATACTGTTAAGATCCGGTGCTGATTCATTAAGTAAAGCCTTGCAAACTGTACTTATTTCAATGGATGAACCAAACTCTTTTTTTCTGAAAAATCTGTCAGCTTCTAGGCAGGTGTCTTTATATCTTATCTCACCAATTCCTTTGGGCAACTCGTTCGTACGATTCTCACTCTGCTACCCGGTTGGACATATGACTAAAAGATACAAAATATAATCTGATAACCATTTGCTAATTTTGTATGTTGGTGGAAGTTCATGACCCTCTGGAAGGTTACAGAAATTGTTGGAGTGAAGACGGAAAACGCTGCAGTTTCACAGTTAAATGAAACGCAGAGTTTTGGCCTGAGTCATGAGTACATCTTGTCCATCCAATCTGCAGAAATCCAACGGCTGAGGTTTTTCACAGAGTCAACAGTATAAAAGAAGAAATGGCTCACTGTACATTGAATCTGAATTTTGCGTTTTCTGCAGTTTGCGTTAACACTTCTTCTTGGTTTTTTCTGCAATTTTAGAATCTTTGTAACTAGGTAGATTGATTAGTGATTGATAGTTAATCTTAGGGTAGTTTTACTCTTGTGGCTTGAGGATTCCAGGTGAGAGTTCTTGGGTGAGTTACGGGTTGATTCTTGGGTAGAAATTGAGAGATTTTGATCTGGTTGTGTTGGATCTTGTACTGTATTGATATTATTCAGATTAGTAGTGCTGTGAGCTCTCTATTTCCGGAGCTCAACGTGGACATAGATTATCCAAATAGGATAATCGAACCACAGTAAAAATCTTGCGTTTCTTGTGTGCATGTTCTGTGAATCTGTGTGAAGTTTGAATCTAGTTTAAGTTTCTGTTTGTTGGCTTGGCATAACAGTGGTATCAGAGCTATTAGAAAATAGGCTTGATTCATTTGGAGACTGTTCGGTGATTTAGGGTTTCTGAAAAATTAGGGTTTGTCTAAAATTTGGGGGTTTTTCAAATTAAGGCTTCCCTTAGCAATCTTGAGTCCTAGTTTACAGATTCGAGTGGTAAATTCACTGATTGAGGAAATCTTGGTGAAGATTCAGGTCTGAGTCTTACTAATTTGTTCAAGATTTACGTTGTCAGTTCGATCTAGGGTTTCTTGAGTCAGTATCAAACTGTTCAAAAACAAAGATGTCAACTACACGATTAGAAATCACTCAGTATGATGGCAAGATAGATTTTGGGAGTTGGAAAAAGAAAATGAAGGCACTGCTGTCCCACAACAAGGTGGGAATTGCCCTGGAGAAAGACGAAACCAAATGGCCAGAAGAGAAGCTGAAGAAGAAGGATGAAATCAATGAGGAAGCGTACAACCTCATAGTGATGAATCTGTCAGACAACGTCCTACGGAAGGTAGATGGGCTAGAAACACCTCTAGCCCTATGGGGTAAACTCGAAACTTTGTATTCTTTACAGTCAGCACCTAACCTTGCATTTTTAAAAGGTGCTTTATTTTCGTACAAAATGGATGGTACTAAATCTGTTGAGGATAATTTAGATGAATTCCTTAAGATGACTTTAATTCTTAAAGGTACTGATCAGGAACTAGGTGACTCTAGTTTAGCAATGATCCTATTAAATTCCTTAACTGAAGACTACATAGTTGTAAAGAATGCCCTTCAGTATTCGGGAACCATACCTAGTGTGGATTTAATAGTTGCTGGTCTTAAAGCTAGGGAATTAGAGCTTAAGATTCAGAAAAGATCTGGGAGTAACCTGTTTGTAAAGGGTAGGGCAGAATCTAGTCAAACAGGAAAGTCTATTCAGAACCAACATGGGTCTAAAAACAAGAAAAAATGGAAGGGAAACAACAATAAAAGATCAGACACTAGGAAGTGCTTCTTTTGCAATAAACCTGGTCATATCAAGAAAAACTGTTTTGAATGGTTGAAGAAAAATAAACAGAGTAATACTGAGAGTAATCTTGCTTCTAGTGATAACCAATGGGGGGAGCCTGAGGTCTTAACAGTATCAACTTCTGATACTGCTAAGGAATGGGTCCTGGACTCAGGCTGTTCCTTCCATATGAGTCCACACAAAAATTGGTTCCAGAACCTAGAATCTCAGGAAACTGAAACTGTTTATATGGGGAATAACCAAGCATGTAGGGTGAAGGGTATAGGCAGTATAACCCTTAAGCTTACTAATGGAAAAACTGTAAAGTTGACTAATGTTAGATATATCCCTGAATTAAAAAGGAATCTTATTTCTTTAGGAACTCTTGATGAGGCTGGGTGTTCCTATGAGGCTAATAATGGTTGTTTATATGTGTACAAAAAACAGAACTTGGTTCTCAAAGGGGAAAAGAGGAATGGTCTTTACATTTTATGTTGTGATTCTGACCCTGAATGCTTTAGCACAGTTCTGTCACCCACCAGACTTACTATAACTGAAAAATGGCACCTTAGGCTAGGACACATGAGTCAAAAGGGCATTGCACCTCTTAGAATCAGGGAGGTTTGGAAAAGACACCATCAGTAACCTGGAATTCTGTGAAACTTGTGTGTTAGGAAAACAACATAGACTTAGTTTTTCAAAAGGAACCACCTAGCCAAGAACTGTTGAGTACTTACACTCTGATCTCTGGGGACCTGAAAAAATTAAATCCATGGTGGGAAACATCTATTTCTATATTGTAGATGACCACAGTAGAAAGGTCTGGACCTTCCTCTAAAGACCAAAGATCAGGCTTTAACCAAGTTAGGATGGAAAACCTGGTAGAAAACCAATCAGGAAAGAAAGTTAAGGCTCTTGCACAGACAATGGTCTGGAATTCTGCAACTCTGAATTTGAACAATTTGTAAAGAACATGGATTTTGAGACATAGAACTGTTGCTAGAACACCCCAACAGAATGTGTGGCGAAAGGATGAACCGTACCTTACTAAAAGGTTAGGTGTCTCTTGTTTACTTCAGGGTTACCAAACCTTTTGGGGGGAAGCCCTAGCAACCACAGCTATCTTGTGAATAGGAGTCCTTCTACTCTATTAATGGAAAGTGTCCCGAAGAAATCTGGTCTGGTAGAAGACCAGACTTATGCCATTTGGGATTTTGGGTGTTCTGCCTATGCACACACTGTAGGAGGAAAACTTGAACCTAGGTCTCCAAGTGCATATTTCTAGGTTACCAAGAAGGCACTAAAGGGTTAGATTATGGGATAGGAGACTCCAGGGGTAAAGATTATTGTAAGCAGAGATGTTGTGTTTAATGAATGTGAATTCCCTTGCAAAGGATTGCCACTGATCAAGGAAGCATTAAAAACACTGATCTTGACCCTAACCCAACTGGAAGTACATCAATTGAGGTGGAGCAACATCACATCAGCCTCACACAACCCAAACTGAAAACTGAAAACAAACGAATCTGAAACGAACTCAACAACCAGCAGAAGACACCACTGGAGAGACATTTGAACACCAACCTACTAACCTCCAACAGTACCAACTGGCCAGGGAGAGCCAGAAGAGAGGTAAGGCCACCAGCTCGTTATTCTTATGCAGAACTGATTTTTTCGCTTTGCTTGCAGGTACAGAGGTCCAGAGAACAGAACCAGAGACTTATGATGAAGCTATGAAGTCCAAGGATAAAGAAATGGGAAGCAGCAATGAGGGCAGAGATGCACTCTCTAGAGGTAAACAGAACTGGACTTTGGTACCCAAACCCAAAGATAGAAGCTGACCAATGTAAGTGGCTCTATAAACTAAGGATGGTGTTTCAATTTCTGACCCACCTAGGTATAAAGCCAGGCTAGTTGCAAAGGCTACACCCAAAGAGAGGGAATAGACTTTAATGAAGTCTTTTCCCCAGTAGTAAAATATAAACCATCAGACTAATGTTAGCTATTGCTGCTCACCATAATCTAAATTAGAACAACTAGATGTGACTACTGCTTTTTGCATGGAAATTTGGATGAGAAAATTTATATGAGCCAGCCATAGGATTCATTGATGTTAGGGCCCCTGATCATGTATGTTTCTCCACAAGTCCCTATATGGCCTTAAATAGGCCCCCAGGCAGTGGTACAAAAGGTTGACACCTTTATAACAGGCTGGGATTTAGGAGAAGCAAGTATGACAGTTCTTCTACTTTGACCTTGATAAAAATCTGCCCATTTATCTTTTCTGTATGTGTTGATATGCTGTTAATCAGTAGATCCAAGCCTAGGATACAGACTGAAAAAGAAATTAAATTAGAATTTGACATGAAAGATTTGGGAATGCTAAGAAATATTAGGGATGGTAATATCCAGAGATAGGAGGAACAATTGCTTAAAACTAGGACAGAGTGCTATTTGCAGAAAGTAATAAACAAATTTGGTATGAATGAATCAAAACCTGTCACCATGCCCTTGGCAAATCATTTATACTTAGCAAAGACAGTGTCCTAAATCGAAGCTGAGTTGATAAAAATGAATGATATCCCTACTCAAATGTGATTGGCTCCTTAATGTATGCGATGATAAGCACTAGAACTGATTTGTCGTTTGCTATATCACTTCTTAGTAGATTCATGTCCAACCCTGGCATGAGCATTGGACTGCCTTAAATGGGTTCTAAGTACATTAACGTTCTCTGAATGTTGGTTTAAAGTATAGTAAGAACATACTGTGCTTGATTTGTTGGGTTTGTAGATTCAGATTTTGCAGGTGATAAAGAACCAGAAAACCACAACTGCCTACTGCTTTACACTAGGAGGAAACTGCATATGCTGGAAATCTCAGTTGCAGCATAGTTGCACTTTCATCAACTGAGGCAGAGTACATAGCCATTGTGATGTGATTAAGGAGGCTGTGTGGTTACAGGTTACTGACAGAAGCAAATCTTACTGAAGGGAAGGTCACAATTTACTCAGATAGCCAGAGTCTATACATTTGAGTAAGAACCAGTTTATCACGAGGACCAAACATGTTGACGTAAGATTTCACTTTGTAAGAGTGTGGTAGCCAAGATTAATTGAGTGAAGAAAGTCCCCACTGAAGAAAATCCAGCTGATATGGGGACCAGATCATCACACCAGCAAAATTAAGCACTGCTTGAAGTTGCTGTCTATGGAGTAATTCAATACCAACTAGAGCTATGAGGGATATGGTTAGAGCCCACTGCACTACTGATTAGTCTCACTTCAAGGTGGAGATTGTTGGAGTGAAGACGAAAACGCTTCAGTTTCACAGTTAAATAAACGCAGAGTTTGGCCTGAGTCATGGTACATCCGTCCATCCAATCTGCAGAAACAACGGCTGAGGTTTTTCACAGAGTCACAGTATAAAAGAAGAAAAGGCTACTGTACATTGAATCTGAATTTTCGTTTCTGCAGTTTGCGTTAACACTTCTTCTTGTTTTTTCTGCAATTTAGAATCTTTGTAACTAGGTAGATTGATTAGTGATTGATAGTAATGCGGGTAGTTTTACTCTTGTGGCTTGAGGATTCCAGGTGAGAGTTCTTGGGTGAGTTAGGGTTGATTCTTGGGTAGAAATTGAGAGATTTTGATCTGGTTGTGTTGGATCTTGACTGTATTGATTTTATAGATTAGTAGTGCTTGAGACTCTCATTTCGAGCTCAACGTGGCAGTAGATTATCCAAATAGGATAACGAACCACGGTAAAAATCTTGCGTTTCTTGTGTGGATGTTCTGTGAATCTGTGTGAAGTTTGAATCTAGTTAAGTTTCTGTTTGTTGGCTCGGCATAACAAATACAACAACTTTTGATCTGGGCCATCTGGATGGACGAGGATGATGAAATCGCTTCAACACCTTCACTCAGATACCGTTGGCCGTTGGACTTGTTTTAAGCTTTAGAGGCGAGACACTCACCACAATTTCACGGAAACTCTGTACGATCAGAATAACAAAGAATGGTATACGTACATTCGCGACGACGAGGAGCTGGAGACTGGAGAGAGGAGAGGAGATCGCTCCGAGCCTTGTGGATGCCATCTAGATTCTGCAGCTGCTATAGCTGTAATTTCAAATGAGTATACTTCTTCAGATGGCGTAGAGTACAAGAAGCTAATGCTTCCGGTGTTTTCAGGATTGATCCTTCGGATGTCAGTAGCAGAAAGGCCCATTTGAAGAGCATTTTGTGAAGTTGGAGCAGAGGTTTGGTGAAGATAAGGTTGGTCGATGGAGGAGAGCAATGGAAAAGGCCGGTGAAATCTCTGGCTAGGATTCTAGAATTTGGTATTTTTTTTTCCTTTTAATTCTCCATTGAATTCTCAATTTCTTTGTTGTTTATTTAATTTCTCAAGTGTTAGTTGTATAGGAAGACTAAAGGAGACTTTTGAGTTTCTGGTAAATTAGAAATACGGTTTTTATATTTGGGTTTTGGTATAGAGCATTGCACCGATCAGGAAGTTACTTGCGCAGAATTCATAATTGCTCATTTATGTTTACTAAATTAATCCACTTGATGAGAATTTTAATCTAAAGTGGGATCCTGAGCATTCTTTAATGCCTCTAAATTATGTTAATCCACTATCACCATCTTTTATGCTATCATATGCACATTTGCTCGCTTCATAAAAAGATTAATGTTGACACCCTTCATCAGAAAATAGAAATGTTGTAAAGGTTCAAATGAATACTTTAAGTAACCCAAAAGGGTGTCCTTGGGACTGAACAAATTACTTCCACATTGTTTGAACCATCTCCTTTAGTATCTCATTTGTCATACAATTAGTCTCTGTAATTTCTTCTTCTGATTATGAATATTTTGTCATATCTCTCTAATTTTCTTTTGATCATGATGTATATGTCAAGGTTGAGCGACAGTTAATTCAATCTTAGTCAAGAAGGTTTGTCTAAATTGAGTAATGCTCCATAGGTGTAACTCGATTCTCGTCTACAAGAATGATGAAGATTATAGATGTTAAAGCCAATGGTGTTTGGATTTTAGGATTATGGTATGGGTGGAATTGGAAAAACCACCATTGCCAAAGCTCTATATAATAAACTTGTCATCCACTTAAACATTGCACTTTATTTCAAAGTCATGGGGACTGTCTATGGTTGGTATAGGATGCTATCGGTCATAGAGCAGGCCCAAGATTGGAGATGATGAGAAATGACGGATACCCCCCAATAAGGGGGGTATCATCCATATTGGTGACCTAACGTAATTTATCTAGAAGAAAATTTAATGCCCCTATAGTTCCTACCTGTGGCCCTAGAGCTGGGCAAGGGACCGGTCCCTTGCAGGCCCAGGCCTGGGCCCGTTTGGGACTGGTCCCTTGGGACTGGTCCCAAATGGGACCAATCACTCATGGGCCTAGGACGGTCCCAGGCCCATGAGAAAAACCAGGACCCGGACCAGGCCTTAGTGGCCTGGTCGAGATGGTCCATGGGCCCAGGACCGATCCTAGGACCAGTCCCATGGGCCTTGGACAATTTTATTTCCCCCCTCAATTTTTTATATTTTGGGGGTAAAAAGAAATTTTTTAGGGGGTTTTTTAATTTTTTAGGGGTAAAATTATAAATTTTATAAATTTTTAGACCTGGAAGATTTTTTTTTAATAAATTTTGTAAATTTTTATTTAACCTCGTAATTTATATCTATTTAAAATTAACAGGGGGTTTATGTAATTTGGTAGGGGACCACATTGAAATATACAAATTTTTTGGGCCAGGCCGGGGACGGTCCTAGGCCCGGGCCTTGGAGGAGGGCCCAGTGGAGGGCCCGGGCCCTCCTCCTAAGGCCTGGTCCCGTTTTGGGACCAGGACCGGTTTTTGGAGCTGGGCTTTTGGGCCCGGTCCAAATGCCCAGCTCTATGTGGCCCCATGGGTTCCTATAGGATCGATACCCCCTTATCGGTCACTGATATAAAAATTATAAATAATGTAAGTATTATAAGATATCCCCTTATCGATCACTTCTAAACCCTAAACCTTGGTTTTTTTTCCTACAATAGTTTTTATTTTTACAGTACCCCCTGCAATGGGTTTTTTTTTTTTTTTTTCAAACATCTCAATAAAACCAACATATCTTTTGTAAATCTTTTAATCACCCAAGAGTCAATAAAATCATACAATATCTCCTCTAGGAAATCGAAAAATGTAGTGATTTGGTAGGTATTATAGTTAATGGAGAATGGGTTAGACGGGTTTTGAAGAAGGTAGAGAAATGCGGATAGGGGCAATTTCATCCGTCAAAACTAGGAAAATTGAATTTGACTATTTTTTAAGATATTTTCCACTTTGAGGTTAGTTTTCATTTCCCACCCTAAAATATGGCTAAATAATATATAATTTCTCTTGTTTTTAAGTAAGATATGAAAATAAAGGTATAGTGGATATTTTAGTGTCTGTTAACGGTAGACGAACATATTCAGTCAATAAATGTGGTTTTTGAGTAATTTCCCAAATTTAAAGGGTGGTTTTTGAACCTTACAACCAAAGTTATCATCTAGCTTTCAGTTTTTGAAACTTCAGGGGTGGTTGTTGTAATTAACCCATTTATTATCTATTACTCAATGGATGCTATTAAACGAAACTGATTAATTCTAATGTAACTTTGAAAGTTACTTCAAAGACTAATGCATGTTCACAAAGCTGAAAAGAACAAGAAAAAGAAAATCCTCTTGTTAAAATATTTACTGTGTATAACAGGTAGAAAGCAAAAAAGCATAGTTAGTATCTAATACATACCATTAATTAGTTTATAATTACATTTATTTTAAGGTTATTAAATAGAGTCCTTGATTTAAGGTGAGGTTGTTCAGCTACCTTACTCGGCCTCAGTTGAGATAAAAAGCCCAAATGATGAGAAAGGGAATTATATATTGAGTAAATGACATATTCCCACCCAAGGTTTGACGAAACCGTAGGTTGGTACCCTAAGTTCTATTTATTCTAGATTCTCACTTTTAAAGTAACGAAAAATAGTTAGATATAACGGTTTAGGGGTAAATTGATCATTTTGCAAAGGAGGCGCACATTAGCAGATCGTCGCCCCTAACAAAGCTCCGGCGCACGTTAGCCAACATCACCGCCGACGTTTTTCGCCTTTTTCCAACGATTCTTCCACCCAAAATCACCCTTGTCACCACCATTCAAACCCTCATCCTCCCCTCTACAAAACCTTACCCTTCACAACCTCTCATCACTTGTCGATCACCAGCCACGACAACCACCACATGCGACTGGTTTTCGTCGGTCTCCACCGGCGAATGGCCACTAAACGGTTGCTAGGGACATAGGGGTTTTGTAGATTTGGAGACGCTGGTCGCAGTGGTGATGTCCAATTGGGTTTTCATCGCCAGAATCGATCGGAATCCAGCGAAGAACAACGAAAACCTAAGCCTGACGGCGCCGACGATTGGAGGGGCCAATGAGTCAGGAACCAGAGGGGTTTTAGACGACGGACGATGGGGAAGGTGATGGAGGTGACCAGGGAGTTCAACGCCATCGGAAACAGCCCAAATCCAGTGAAAACCGAGAGGGTGCGCAGTCACTGAGGGTGTAATTGAAGTAATTTGAAAATAAGATGGTTAATTTATAATTTTAGTAACTTAGGGGTTAAAACATAATTTATTAATTTAGGGTTAAGGGAATTATGGTAATTGCACCCTCACTACCCTGAAAATTGTTAACAGTGTTATTTTAAGGGTGAGAATCTAGAATAAATGGAACTTGAGGTACCAACTTGGGATTTCATCAAACGTTAGGTGGGAATATTTCGTTTCCAACTTGGGATTTTATCAAACGTTAGGTGGGAATATTTCATTTTACTCTTATATATTTGGCTCCCCACTTTACCTTAATTATCTTCTAATTAATATATTAAATTACACTTATTAATTTATTAATGATATAAATAATGTAGATCAAATAAATTAATGTGTTAAAATATAATTAAACAACTTAGAATTAAAATAAATGAAACGAATCCAGGTGGATGATGTGATAAATATGCGGTGCAATAATTGTCAATTTATTAAACTAAAGAATAATAATAATCATAAGTTGCATGTAATCGTAATAGATCCATTCAACAAGTGACAAAGGAGGGAGAGGGTGAGGGACTAGTGTAATCTGTAAAACACAAAACAGGTGAAATGGATCTACATGTGAAACAGCACACGAGTTACAACACTTGAGATATGTAGGGTTGAAAAAAACGTTTTTCATGTATTTGAATAATATGAAATATGTTTTACTCCTGCATCTACACCCCTAAACTCAAACAACTTGTTATGTCTAAAAGAAAAATTAGGACTAACGTAAGCTTACATCGGCGAGTACCAATCAAAATTCAGGAAGGTTTTGCGCCACCTAGAATCTGCCACGTCGCCCCAAGATAAAAAGAATATAGTTGTAACCAACCAAGCCGACTCAAGTTTTGTCTGTGAATGAATTTGATTCACACACCTGTCCAAGCCTCATATAATTTAAAGATATTTTCTAAGTTATCAACTAATGGAACGCAAGGAAAGACTTGCACGGCACCTATCACTTACAGACTTGTAATCATTACCTTAAACTCAGCAACTATAAATAGAGGCCTCCCCTTCATAAAATCGAGATCAGACTCTCTAAATTCAACAAAACAAATAGCAAAGAGAACCTACGGAAAAGAAATTGGCTTAATATTCTCTCTGAATACGAAGCTCTTGTAATATTGTTCGCTGTTTGCGACCTCCTGTAACTTGGTTAATCATCAAAAACATTCATATAAAAGAAAACAGTAGATATAAGGATAGCTTTAAACATTCAAACCACTATAAAAATTCTCGTCGTCTTTTTTATTTTAAGTCTTTGCATGCAATTGTGAAAACAATGACTCATAACCAAATCCCCTAATTAATCATGTGTAATTTCTAAGACCTTCTTAGCACTTTGCACGTGCGAAGTCGTGTCAAAATCCAGCATCAACACAACTAACGAGTAAAATGTCTAAAAATAACGGGAAGGAGTATGACCCATGATAGTTTCTATACTTAGTGGGGGTAAAATGTCAATTTTTTGAGTTTCAGGGGTGTAAATGACATATTACAAAAGTAAATGAGTTAGCAAAGCTATAATATTAAATAATAAATGGTTAAAAGTGTAAGATTTTCTAGTATTGTACATTCTAAAATCTAAACGCTGTGCTGTATGTGTATTCCATGAAAGTGGTATTCTGAAATGGATAGAAAGAGATTTTGGTTGGTTAGAATTTAGAAAGATTCTTAGAGGAATTCATTTGAACTGCGTCCACACAATTTGCTTGTGGTTGGTGTTAGCTTTGTTTATAAAGCAAAAAATAAATTCGATAAGAAGAGCCCGGTGAATCCTCTTCCATCAAATGAGGAGAAAAAGCTACAAATTAAATAATCCATAAGTCTGGAATTATTCGACCGACTAAAAATATACAAGTATTGGCGTTGTGATTGCAAATCTTTTATTTCCTTTTCAGTGTGGATATCAGAATGTTACATTATTCGCCATTCGCTGCATCCTCACGCAATACATACTTTAATTAGATGCAGAAACTGAATCAACTTCAGCTTCATATACACTGCTTTCCAGACCACGTCCAGGTTCGGTCCAGGTCCCCGGACCAAATATATATTAAGAGCAAACCACATGTTCCCACCCCTAGTTTCATAAATTCTAAATTCCCACCCTCAAATTAACAAAAAAATTGTTTAATATAACGGTTAAATGGTAAAATGGTCATTCCAAATCTCCGATCTCATTCACCCTCACGCACCTTCCACCTCTTCCAATGTGCACACGTTGTTCGACAAAAGCCCACACCTAGTGCCTGCCCCTCAAGCGTGCACGCTCGCGCGACCCTACACGCGTGCTTGCCTGTGCACCCACTTGCAGTTGCCACCCTCTAGTAGCCACTTCCACCCCCTCCCCAACCCCTTGAGTTTGTGGTTGTTTCCATGAAAATCGGCTCAAATTCTGGCCAATTTTGGAAAAACTAGCTAGGAGATGATTGAGAAGATGAAAGAGAGTGCATGGCAAGGCATGAAAACAGGAGGAGGAGGGGGAGATGAAAAAGAAGAAAATGGGAGGGTAGTTTGGTAATAGCACCCTGTGCATTTTTGTTAGAACCCAACAGTCACTAATGATGTTAATTTAAAGGTGGGAATCTTGAATATCTCAAACCAAGGGTGGGAACTTATCATTTCACTAAACCTTGGGTGGGAACATGTTATTTGCTCATATATTAATTTGGTATTTTATCAGGGACCTACATGTTATCTTTGGGAATTTTGAAACCCCTTGTATTTCATAAATTCATACCTACCTCCCCTTAACTAAAATAACTAACATTCTAACTAACTCATTAGCTATAATTATTGAATTTGAATTGCTTTTCAATGAAAAAAAAAAATGGAATGCACTATTATATAACTAACATTCTAACTAACTCATTAGCTACAATTTTAAATGGTTGTATTATTACATATTACACATCAAATGAGGGGAAAAAAAAATACAAATCACAACACTAATATTGTTCAAAGTTTACATTTGCTAAGTTTACTTGAGCTCAAACTTATTTATTCAAATTCCGATGGGCATTGAAATGCAAAATTTGGTGACAAAGACTAAAATTATACTTGAAAATAGATTTGAGATAAGAGAGTGTGATGGTATTCAGGGACTCATGATTAACTTTAGTGATGGTATTTAGGGAGCCATGATTAACTTTAGAGGGGATAAATTCAAAATATATATAATATGAAATAGGGAAAAATAAAATGAGTGGAGTCAAATCTAGAAACATTAATACAAATACAGTTTGATTGAAAAAATAAAAATAAAAAACCAAATTAAAAGGAAAAAAAATTGAGTCCACTAGCCCACGAGGAGTAGGATGGTGGTGAGAATAAATCATTACTTGTCATTTTTTATTATTGAAGTCCAATGAATTCATTTACTTTAAGTAACACGACACCGATTATAAGATAGGACACATAATCTTCTTCAAATACGTCTATTAGTTCGAGTAGTGATGTCTAATTGTCTATGCGTGGTAGAGACAATGTCAAAAATGACCCTGCTTCTTGCCATTTTTCTAATTCTTTTTCAAAAAGAAAAACAAAAATAGCTAGCAAACGACCCCTTTTTCCCATCATTAGTTAGCGTTTGGTCAATGGGAGAGACGTGATTAATTTTCTAAATGTGAGGGGAGGTCTTTAAAATATCTAGAACCTCCCCTGCCTATATACTATACATTTACCATGCATCTTGAATGTATCATTGAATGCATTCACACATATCAGGAGCTCCAAACTTACCACCACCCCAATTTTAAATTGAATTCAAAATCCAGCTAAGGGGGAGCAGTGGGGTCAGAAGCACGTGGTTATGCATTCAAAGGACAAAAGCATTGCTCCTTGACCAGGCACATAAAAGCCATTCATGAAAGATCTGCATTTCATTTTCCTTCAATTCCACATGACCGGTTTGCCCAAAGAAACCACCATTTCATGCTCCCAACCACCCCTCTGAATATCAATCTGCTATTTATTAGCATCACGGGAATCCTGTATGCCTTCAGCTACTCATACAATTCTTTAGAGCCCAGTTCAGATATAGAAAAAATTTGCAACCCGAAACAGATTAATTGCCCAGTAAACACCATAGCAAACGGCTTTACGCTTTACAAGTAATCATGTCAACTCATTTTGTCTGTAATAAATTTAAAAAGAAGTGAAATGTCCCAATATCTTTATGAAAGCATACTAGGGCGCGCAAATTCATCTAGGTTGACTATTTTGCTTCTTTTGTTTTTTTTCCCCTCATCAATATTTAATGAAGTAGTGTCTTTCAATTTTGATTATTTAAATGATTGGAGATAGAGTGCCTTTGTTCCATAATGTTCTTTGACGATAGTTTTTTCAAGCTCCATTTGCACAGCTTAAAGCAAATTAAAATCAACCATGGCATTGTTTACAACATTATGTTAATGAAATAAAATGCATGACAAGGTTGATTAACGCATATAAACACCACTTGCGTTGAGATGTCCTCAGAAAAGTTGAAAGAAAGTAATTTATCACCTTCCCCAACAAAAATGAAGTTAGCATACTTCCTCCGATTGACTTCTAAATAGACTACCCTTTTAACTATTTGATACAACTCCGAACCAAACCAACCGCAACTCACTCTCATTTGAATTACATCAAGAAACAGATATTCATGCTGATTAAAAAAATATCCAAAACTCTGCGGTATTGAACAAACAATACCCGAAAAAAACACAGTGCATTATCAACCAAAAATTCACTCAACTCAGTAGGATTTCAAGACAGGCATTAAGGAAACTTGGATTCAATCATGAGGCATCAAGGAACAATGCTTGAATTATAGATCAACAGTAGTCACTCAAAGCTTGCGAAACAAACATCAAAGAAGTAAATTCACGCCAATAAAATCACATAATTGATTCCCTTCAGTGAAATTTGATATCATAATCATCAAGAAATATCAATGGAGAGCTCTCTATAAGAAACAGCACACTAAAAATAAAAAGGATGCAGAAGCAGCATTTTCCATAATGATAAATTGATAACAGGAATCTCCTGAAATACAGAGCATAATACTTCATTTAATATACAGAATTATCAAACAAATAAGCACTAAAACAAGGAATCCTCTTCAAGTGGAAACCATACCAATTGCTGAGAAAGCATTCCATAAAATAGCATACAAATTAGAAATGCCCTAGTATGCTGCCAGGCTCAAAGTGATTACAATTTTTTGTGCTTCTCGTCCTTTACCCACCAAAGCTACTCCTTAAAGTCAGGATCTTGTTTACCAAAGATCAATGGGAATTCTTCATACTGTTCAGAGAAACCATGCCTCTCAGCCATGTTCTTCAATGACTCGTAAATCTGATACATAGAAGGCCTATCCTTAGGCCTAGAAACCACACAAGTACATGCAACCTTCAGAAACTGTGTAATCTCATCATCATTACCTTTCCCACATAAAGCCTTATCAATGGCATCTTTACTTCGACCGCTGATCACTAAATGATTAACCCAGTCAACCAAATTTCCCTTGAATCCTTCATCTGCAGTACTCACTTCAATAGGCTTCTGACCAGTAACCAACTCTAACAGCACAACTCCAAAACCATAAACATCCCCTTTCAGTGAAGCAACCATAGTGCTTGAGTACTCAGGAGCAACATAACCAAACTCTCCCAAATCACCATTCACAAAAGAACTATCATTAGAATCACGAGAACCCACGAGCCTTGCCAGACCAAAATCCGTTATCCTAGCATCAAAATCATCATCAATAAGAATCACATTTGAACTAAAATATTGGTGCATATAGGGTGGTTGGCACCCATGATGAAGCCAAGCCAATCCTCTCGCCACACCCACACCAATCCGAAGCCTAGTAGACCAATCCAAAACACCATGCTGACTCTCAACAAAACCATTTCCATGTAACAGCGAATACAACGTCCCATTAGGCATGTGCTTGTACACCAAAAGCCTTTCTTCCTCCACAACACAAAATCCCAACAACGGCACCAAATTGGGATGTCTAAGCTCCCCTAACCTATTCATCTCCGACCGAAACTGCTTCTCACTAAGCTTACAAGCACTCAGCCTCTTAATTGCCAAGGCAGAGCCATCTGGCAACACGGCCTTGTAGGAAACCCCAGTTCTTGTAGAAATAATAATATTTTCAGCATTAAAACTATTAGTAGCAGCCAACAAATCAGCCAGTTTAATCTTAACAATAGGTTTCTGAAACAAAGAAACCTGAACAAGCTTATGTGACCGCAGTACTTGAATCCAACTACTCTCATCTTTCGCATCATCAACACCATACCCTCTCTTCTTCCTACTAACTCTAACGAAAAACCACCACCAAATCACAAACCCTAAAATCACAGAACCCAGAGCACCAATAACACCAGCAACAAGAATAATACCAAGACCCTTACCACTCAACCCTCCACATTTTCCCAAAGGCTTACCACAAAGTCCGCTGTTCCCATCAAAACTATCTTCGTTAAATTTCGCCAGATCAGACGGTATTGATCCGGACAGAGCATTCCCCGCAACAGAAAATTCTTTTAACCGATCCAACCGGCTCACTTCGTACGGGATCGAACCCGACAATTTATTGTAACTTAAAACAAGTTTGTTAAGAAACTTGCACTCAACGATCTGCGAGGGGATGGGACCGGAGAGTTTATTGTTTGAGAGATCAAGTGAGACTATGTAAGGAAGCCATGTGCAGAGTTCCGGCGGGATCGGACCGGAGAGATCGTTATTTGAGAGATCTAGAGTTTGCAAGCTGTGACAGAGGTTCAGCGACTCGGGTAGTTGTCCCGAGAGTTGCATTGAACTCAAAGCCAAACTGATGATTCGGTTCTCCTTCTCGTTCCAACAAGACACGCCGTTTAGCTTGCAGATTGAGGTAACAGTGGTGTTGGTGAAGGACCAGGAGAGCTTTCCTTCGGGATCTTTGAGAGAGTTCTTGATGCCTTCAAGACACTTCACGTCATCTTCAATGGAAAAAATAACAGAAAAGGAGGTTAAGACCAAGAGTAAAGCTAAGATTAAGTGGATCTTCATGGTTTGTGTTGAGCGGTTTTGCAGATAGGATTAGATTTTGGGTGGTTTAAGGTTATGAAAACAGAAGAAAAAAAGGTGTATGGGAAGATTGGGCGGCCATTGACTGCGTTTAGGGACAGGAAGAGATAGACCAGGGCAATAATGACAAGGTTGATTAACGCATATAAACACCACTTGCGTTGAGATGTCCTGAGAAAAGTTGAAAGAAAGTAATTTATCACCTTCCCCAACAAAAATGAAGTTAGCATACTTCCTCCGATTGACTTCTAAATAGACTACCCTTTTAACTATTTAACCGAACCAACCGCAACTCACTCTCATTTGAATTACATCAAGAAACAGATATTCATGCTGATTAAAAAAATATCCAAAACACTGCAGTATTGAACAAACAATACCCGAAAAAAACACAGTGCATTATCAACCAAAAATTCACTCAACTCAGTAGGATTTCAAGACAGGCATTAAGGAAACTTGGATTCAATCATGAGGCATCAAGGAACAATGCTTGAATTATAGATCAACAGTAGTCACTCAAAGCTTGCGAAACAAACATCAAAGAAGTAAATTCACGCCAATAAAATCACATAATTGATTCCCTTCAGTGAAATTTGATATCATAATCATCAAGAAATATCAATGGAGAGCTCTCTATAAGAAACAGCACACTAAAAATAAAAAGGATGCAGAAGCAGCATTTTCCATAATGATAAATTGATAACAGGAATCTCCTGAAATACAGAGCATAATACTTCATTTAATATACAGAATTATCAAACAAATAAGCACTAAAACAAGGAATCCTCTTCAAGTGGAAACCATACCAATTGCTGAGAAAGCATTCCATAACATAGCATACAAATTAGAAATGCCCTAGTATGCTGCCAGGCTCAAAGTGATTACAATTTTTTGTGCTTCTCGTCCTTTACCCACCAAAGCTACTCCTTAAAGTCAGCATCTTGTTTACCAAAGATCAATGGGAATTCTTCATACTGTTCAGAGAAACCATGCCTTTCAGCCATGCTCTTCAATGACTCGTAGATCTGATACATAGAAGGCCTATCCTTAGGCCTAGGAACCACACAAGTACATGCAACCTTCAGAAACTGTGTAATCTCATCATCACTACCTTTCCCACATAAAGCCTTATCAATGGCATCTTTACTTCGACCGCTGATCACTAAATGATTAACCCAGTCAACCAAATTTCCCTTAAATCCTTCATCTGCAGTACTCACTTCAATAGGCTTCTGACCAGTAACCAACTCTAACAGCACAACTCCAAAACCATAAACATCCCCTTTCAGTGAAGCAACCATAGTGCTAGAGTACTCAGGAGCAACATAACCAAACTCTCCCAAATCACCATTCACAAAAGAACTATCATTAGAATCACGAGAACCCACGAGCCTTGCCAGACCAAAATCCGTTATCCTAGCATCAAAATCATCATCAATAAGAATCACATTTGAACTAAAATATTGGTGCATATAGGGTGGTTGGCACCCATGATGAAGCCAAGCCAATCCTCTCGCCACACCCACACCAATCCGAAGCCTAGTAGACCAATCCAAAACACCATGCTGACTCTCAACAAAACCATTTCCATGTAACAGCGAATACAACGTCCCATTAGGCATGTGCTTGTACACCAAAAGCCTTTCTTCCTCCACAACACAAAATCCCAACAACGGCACCAAATTGGGATGTCTAAGCTCCCCTAACCTATTCATCTCCGACCGAAACTGCTTCTCACTAAGCTTACAAGCACTCAGCCTCTTAATTGCCAAGGCAGAGCCATCTGGCAACACGGCCTTGTAGGAAACCCCAGTTCTTGTAGAAATAATAATATTTTCAGCATTAAAACTATTAGTAGCAGCCAACAAATCAGCCAGTTTAATCTTAACAATAGGTTTCTGAAACAAAGAAACCTGAACAAGCTTATGTGACCGCAGTACTTGAATCCAACTACTCTCATCTTTCGCATCATCAACACCATACCCTCTCTTCTTCCTACTAACTCTAACGAAAAACCACCACCAAATCACAAACCCTAAAATCACAGAACCCAGAGCACCAATAACACCAGCAACAAGAATAATACCAAGACCCTTACCACTCAACCCTCCACATTTTCCCAAAGGCTTACCACAAAGTCCGCTGTTCCCATCAAAACTATCTTCGTTAAATTTCGCCAGATCAGACGGTATTGATCCGGACAGAGCATTCCCCGCAACAGAAAATTCTTTTAACCGATCCAACCGGCTCACTTCGTACGGGATCGAACCCGACAATTTATTGTAACTTAAAACAAGTTTGTTAAGAAACTTGCACTCAACGATCTGCGAGGGGATGGGACCGGAGAGTTTATTGTTTGAGAGATCAAGTGAGACTATGTAAGGAAGCCATGTGCAGAGTTCCGGCGGGATCGGACCGGAGAGATCGTTATTTGAGAGATCTAGAGTTTGCAAGCTGTGACAGAGGTTCAGCGACTCGGGTAGTTGTCCCGAGAGTTGCATTGAACTCAAAGCCAAACTGATGATTCGGTTCTCCTTCTCGTTCCAACAAGACACGCCGTTTAGCTTGCAGATTGAGGTAACAGTGGTGTTGGTGAAGGACCAGGAGAGCTTTCCTTCGGGATCTTTGAGAGAGTTCTTGATGCCTTCAAGACACTTCACGTCATCTTCAATGGAAAAAATAACAGAAAAGGAGGTTAAGACCAAGAGTAAAGCTAAGATTAAGTGGATCTTCATGGTTTGTGTTGAGCGGTTTTGCAGATAGGATTAGATTTTGGGTGGTTTAAGGTTATGAAAACAGAAGAAAAAAAGGTGTATGGGAAGATTGGGCGGCCATTGACTGCGTTTAGGGACAGGAAGAGATAGTAGCTTTTTTGACTGCCTGAACCAGTAGATATTCTATGTTCGCTTGTCTTCATTTGTTTAATACAATACGATGTCGTTGTAGCTTCTGGAGAACAAATTACGTAATTAGTAATTCTGTTAGTCTAAAGACCAGTACCGAATTCATTGTAAAGAAATTTAATTAATTAGAATTATGAGTTATTCAACCATCATTTATGGAATCTTTGTTGTTTATTATGAAAACTCATTTACCCAATTTATTTTCTTTAATTTTGTTGTCAAATTTTATCCTCCGGGTCAAACACCATCGCTTTCTAAGTTTCAATCGCGGGGTAGTCAATCATTCTCCTTTCATTTGGGATTGGGCTACGATGGTCTAACCAAATGTGAGGCCCAGGTTCAGATGGTCCCAAGGGCTTAATAAATTTGTGATTCACACGATTAGTTTAAATAAGGGAATTTTAATTGTTAAATACATTCTCTTTTATATATTTAATATCGAAAATAATCCTCGGAATATAATTAGGTATTTTATTTACACCCCTCGCTCCCAGTTTCAAATTTGAAACTTATTTTTTATTCAACAAATTCATCTATAATTAGAATACGGTTTATTGAGTGGTTATTCATGAATTGCATGGACACAAGAAATATTCATTTATCACAATTCACAGCAGCTCTCGTTTATCGTTTGGATAAGAAAACGTCCAAATTAGGAAACTCCACTCCAGTGGCAAAGTGTCCAATATTATGTTTTTCCCTCAATTTAAAGGCACATGCATCCAACAAAATAACCAAGATGGCTGGTCGTGTAAATTAAATTGATGGAACAAATTTGTTGGTGGGGCAATGCGTAGAATTTCTCAACAGTGACCATCAGTACTATTGACCTTCAACACTGCATAATTGCATTTCACCACTGGTGTATTCCTTTTGTGGCTTCTGCGTTTTCCTGTAAACTGTAGTACTGTACAGAGATTTGGCAATTAAGAGTGTGCTTAGCTTAATTAAATTATGGCGATAAAGCATGGCCGACACGACAACAGTAGAAGATAATGGCTGAATTGTGAATGTCGCATCACAGAAATAGATGATTATCAGATGAAGCAAGATTGGGACCATGACACTGTGGAAGATTCTGATAAGAAAAATGGGCTCATAAAGACTTGACTTTACATGGGACCAAACCAAAACTTGTTCCTAAGCAGTGGAGAGCAAGAGAGAAGTCTAGAAAAAAAGGGAAAAGGGCATTACACAAATACAAGAATCCTGCAAAGTCTCTTTTGAATAACTTGTCTATTATGTAGTAAAGCAACACGCAAGTTCAAACTCCATGATACGCAATTTATTGGCCAAAAGAGACAGCTCAAGACACTAACGAGTAAGAATCATTTTAGTGAGTGTTCTTTGCTTTGTTTTTTGTCGGATATTCAAACATGAATATGGCAGAAAGTTGACATTGAACTCCATTTCTCTTCTCTTCTCATCATATATATAGTAGTGTTCTATTTCAAGATGTGTTGTATTTCCACACTCAAAATTTGGAATATAAAAGTCAAAAAGTTTATGCAATTTTTTTGAGTGAGTACTAGTCCAAGCATATATCCAATGCACAGAGGCAATCAGCTTTTGCCTATCGATCGGATTATTAACGTTAACCAAATTAATTTAATGTGTGAAGGAGAGCTCTCAGGAAGCAATTAAAGCTTCAAGAGGCAGGCTGCATGTGGTGTTGATGAGGCATATGTTTGCACATTCCATTGGCAATGGTACTGATTGTGGTTCTCATCATATGTTGCACAAAACAAAGTTGTTGGACCACAAGTGATAAAATGAAATTCTACAAAGTGATCAGTTAGATGATGATGGTAGATTTCTCTTATCATTTCATTAATTTATTTTTTGTTCCTCGTTCTTTCTAGTGGAAAAAGACCTCAACTTGAGGCATTATTATGGACCCATGGAATGGAATAGCTAGCTTCTGCATTGTTTTGTTCTAGTTAAGCCTTTAGTCTATAACAACTTTTATGAAACCCCGCGGAATAATTTGCCCCCTTTTCATCACTACTTTCCAAAAGCAATGTTACGTACTTCAACAATACTCCACTCATTAGTTTAATTCATGGTTTTTTTTTTTTTTTTTCTATATATATTATATTTATCATCTACACTCTTCCTGCTATAATTTGTTATGACTAAAATGGCTAGAAGAAACAAGAAGAAATCTCTGTGTGAGGAATCCATGAAGTTGGTTGTAAGCATTGTTAAATTATCATCTCTCTCTCTCGCAACTTGGAGTTTAAGAACACCAGTCATATTGCCGGCAGCAGCTGAGAGAAGCCAAGTTCCTGCAGCTGCGAGTGGTAAAATTGCTGCAATAATGGATGTTAGACCCATGGCTCAACTTCCCGCCGGAACCCGAAGCCAAAATTCACAAGAGCAGGATATAAATAGAAAAGCTACCGATTTTATTAGAAGGATTCGTGAGAAGAACAAGAATGTTCCGACCAAAGAATCAAAAGACTTTCCATATGTAATGCCTCCACCCCCTCCTCTAACTATATAACCTGCCTTTGTTTTTATGCACTATTTTGTTTCAAGGAGAGACAAGTTGGAGAATGAAGAACATTGAATCCAACAATATTAGACATTAAAATGCAGTAATCTCTCTGTTCTATTTTTTACTTAAACTATCTGTTGTATTACCAAGGAAAATTCTAAAAATCAGGTAAAAATTTACTCTATTATATGTAATTTTGGAAAAAATTTAAAAAGCAAGTTAGAATTTATTAATAGAACTCCTATGTTTTTTGTGACTTGCCATGTCACAATATCAACTCCTTATCCTGGGACCTGGGCTGGTTTTCTTCAGTTGGGCTCACCTTGATTTTGAGCTTCTTATATTGTTAACTCCCCAATCAATCTTTTATTCTGAAGACTCTGAACCCATTTCTTTGTCCCAATTCATTATCATTAATGGATGCTAAGGCACAAGTGGATACACCTATACCATAAGGGCGAGGGATTAGCTAAAGAGAATCCCGGCAGATATACCCAATACAATAAAGATTGACGTACAATCTAATTTCATAAACTCTCTCTCACAACTCTTATGTGATAACCCTCAGTTTTATGCTCATAAATTTTAAATTTTGAAAAATTCATCAGCAAAAAACTAAGAGTTGTCACTTTTGTAAGAGAGAGTTTGTGAGATTGAGTTGTAAACATAATATTGTCCTGCCCAATAATATGTTACTTTTATACATTTCACTTCCAAGTGAACCGGCATAGCAATATATTACAAAGAGTTGTTTGTTATCTTCAAGGTAATACATTAAGAAGAAAATATGAAAGTGATAACAACGAAAACAAGGCAAAAAAGGATTATTCACGTAAAATAAATTATTTTCAAGCATGATCCCAATTCAAGTTTGTAGTCATGTGTCATATATAGAGATTAACCTACTTTTATAACCAAACTCACCAACTTTACAATCCTAATAGTAACTGAAGTGTATCATTATTATAATGAATATGAAAATAATGGGAGATTGTACATAATATAACTTATTAATAAAGTAATAGAAATTGTGGGAGATGATGAAAACGTTGTATATTAAATATTACAAAACAATAACATGAAAATAAAAATAAAAATATGTATACAAATATCTTTGAATCATCACGTTTGTTTCTCCATAGTCGATACTGTTCGAAACTTCTAGGCCAACCTGAATAAAGGTCGTGGTCAATATAGTTCTAATTACTTTCTCAAATATTTGATTTAGTCATACTCTCTTATTGACATATTTTCTCTTTTTTAAACTCCTACACCGTAGAGATTTTTTTTAATATAACCGTGGTATCCCCTGTCCACTTGCAAGTCAAACAAGCCTATTCACCGGGGAGCACTGCAGGAACCTACCACCAGAACCCCCATGTACTACGCGGGTGCATGAATGGGGACTGGAACCCAAGATATCCAGTACAACCCGGAAATCTCCAATGCACCTGACCTGAGAGATTTTAATTTTGCATTTCAAGTACATACCTAAAAAGTTTTTGCCGTCTACTTGTATTTTATAAGAGGTGAATGACATTTCAGTCATGATGTAGTGTTATATGGCAAACATATCTTTTTAGTATCTTTAATGTGTCCTAAGATAACTTCATATATATAAATAAGCTCTATATCATCCTTTTTTTTCACTTATTTATAGTAAAAACATAATTGCATAATTAAGGTAGGGCATCAGATAATGTTTCAGTAGACAGTCAAATATTTGATGGTCTAAGACAAGTATGGCATATATTTCAGAAAGGTGAGTTAGTCTGATTGTTCTCTAGAAGCTTCCACCACAATGCCTAACATACAAAAGATTTGGATTTGATTTTGATAGATAGCTTTAAAGTATTATGTCTTCACCATTTAAGCTTCATATGTTAGCCTTCAAATAACCATCACTAGGGTCGATGGTAAAAGAGTAAAAGGCATCTAACATGATCTTCTAAGTTTGAGTCTGCTTGAGGGTCAAAGAGCAAGAGGAGATCTAACTTTGGGTCCTCATAATTGCTAATAGAGGTGATAACTAGAGCTTTTATCCGACCGATAGTTTCAAGATCCCGAACGATTAATTGAGGTGTGTACAAACTGACCAAACACCCTAAATCATCAAAAACAAAAACAAAAAAAAAAAAAAAAATTTAGGCTTCAAAGTAAACACACAAAAACTTGCAGACCGCATTATTCAATTGGAGATATCCGCTACTAAAAAGTAGAGTGGTTTTAAAAGTTATTCAGGTTTATTTTAAAGAGATTTGAAATTGAAACTCTATAAAAAGTCAAATAGAGGATACCCAAGATTTTAAAAACAAATAGATTATGATGCCACCGATGGTGATATAGAAGGGAGAACGACATTTTTCCACCCAAGGTTTGGTGAAATGACACTTTCCCATCTATCAAGTTTCAAAATGACACTTTTCTACCATTTGCCAGGTTATGTTAGTATTTTATGTTAATATTTGATTAAAAAGATGAAATTACCCTTAAATAGTTTATTTCTTAATTGATTTATTATAAGTTAAAATTTAGTTAAGTTAAAGTTTTTACTTGATTATTTATTAATTTAAGTGTAAAGATATATTTTTTCCTTTGTTTATTTAATTAATTAAGAATATTGATATTCTATGTTAATTAGTAAAAATAAAAAATATTATATTATGAAAAACATTATAAATTTAGTAGAATATTGAATAATAGTGATGGGATATTGATGACATTATAAATGAATAAATAAATAAATATTAAGGTCATTTAACTTTAAGCAATTGTATATCATTATTCCTAACTTTTTAGGTGGAGTTAACTATTTTTTCTTTTTTGACTTTTTAATATTTGATTTTTTGACTAATTAAAAATAATAAAAAATTTATAAAGTCAAATATTTAAGGATATGTTTGTCTTTTCTATAAAATATTAATAGAAAATATAACAAAACCTAACGAAGAGTGGGAAAATGTCATTTTGAAACTTGAAGGTTGGGAAAGTGTCGTTTGCCAAACCTTGGGTGGGAAAGGGTGTTTCACCAAACCTTGGGTGGGAAAATGTGTTCTCCCGATATCGAAATCGAATATCGAATCAATCAATTTGGTACAGTAGTTTGTACGGATATGACTAATTTATAAAATTATTTATTTTTATCACATTAATTTGTATTTTGTAGTCTTAACTCTTACCAGTGACCAGACTCGACAAGCTGCACGATCAGGAGAACTGAAGGATTGCCTTGCTTGCTGTAGATGTAAAAATCTATCTGTACGGAAAGAGAGGGTCTGATCCCGTGAGATTGAGGCCACTAGCGATCTGTTGTACCTGCACACGTACAGAAACACCCGCGTGAAGCGAACGGGAAACACCGGTGTGGTGTTTGCCGTAGGCACTCCAACGCTCAAGTCAGCTAGGTTGAAAGGGAAAATATAGTGAGGGCTAGGGAATAAGAGGTTACCGGAAGTCTAGTCGGGGACTGTGACTACGGCGGTGATATGAAGCTCTCAAGTCAGAGCTTTAGGTGTGAAGGTTGAATGTCCTTTGTGAGAGGGCTTGCCTCTGCTTATATAGCGACTGTCTGGCTCCCAATCCTGGTAGAAGTAGGAGTCCTAGTATGACTCTAATGCAAACCCTAGAAGAATTAGGGCCGTGGTGAGCTGTCTTACCAGTGTCCGAATAGGAAGGTGATCCTGATTAGGAGAATTAACTCTGAGTAGGAAAGTGATCAGGAATAGGAAGGCGACCTTAAATAGGAGGTTGATTAGGAGTAGGAAAGTACTCTGAGGGGGCTGTGGGCTCTGGATTCGCCCATGGACCTAGGAAATGGACTGCGATTAAGAGGCTCGCGCCCACGTGGTTTGGGCCGGCTATACCTCGTGTCAAATAGGACTAATCTGGCTTGGGCCTCTGTAGGATTGGGCCTGATCTTTCTTCACTAGTGGTCCTATTTCCCTATTTGGGCCAAGGACGATTTTTGGCCCTAACACTTGCCTGTACCAAAGCCCCAAAATATAATATTATTTATGCATATAATAAAGTTTTATATATCTCCTAATATAATTAATTTTTAAAAAAAGTTTGAATTACTTTTGTTTTCCTATAATCAATTAGAAAATTGAAACTTCATGCATTAAATCACTAAGTACAAATTAAAGATATTGGATTTATCTCACTTTAATTTTGTTGTGACAAAAATACAAACTCATGTTGGCACCACCAATCAGAGTTCAACAAGCACTTAAAGATAATGTAGTGTTAGCTATCAAAAACCCAAACAACCTCTAAGAAATATTTTATATCAATCTTATATCATTTTAAGATAAGGATTCAGAAGTGGTTCTCACGTGTCAAGACAACTTGCAAAAGCACTCATGACATTGACCTCAAATGTGTATAAATTGGCACCTCTTTTCGTGAAAAACGGGTTGGCTAGGCATATGAGAGATAGGCAAACATTTGAGCTTTATTATTTTCTCTTTGTAAACAAAGCATTTCTCTATTTTTGTAAGCCTTACAGGCAATATCAGAAAAATAGCCAGAGAATAATAAAATAACAGTGGATGTAGGATTCGCTTTAAGCATCCGAACTACTATAAAAATATTAAAAATTTCTCTTGTCCATCTTTTATTTATGTTTCTGCAAACAGATATAATCTCAGCACCATAAACGCTTCTCATGAATCATTCAGGTGTAATTTCTAAGAACAACTTAGCACTTTGCACGTGCAAGTCGTTGGTGTCAAAATCAAGCAGCAATAGTTTGGCACTAGAAGGAGGGCATGATTCACATCAGCTCTCCATGTTTTTCCAGCAAGCCTCAAAATCTTGATGCTATCAGATGTGAAAATATGAGCAGGATACAATCTGAATCTGGCGATGTGATAAACATAAGAGTTATAGCCCTTCAAGTTAGCTTTTCGATGGTCTAAGAATCATCCAAATCTGAGGTCTACAGCTCAAGTTATCGTTAAAATACTGAAGTCTATTCCATATCATAGCTCTCAGATCATTCAGATCGCGTGTTCAAAATCGTTGAGATCACAGGTTCAAATCATTCAGAGCTCTCAAATCGCATGGTTAGATAGCAGATCGCACGCATCAGAGCTCTCAAATCATGTGGCCAGATCTCAGATCGCGTGGTCAAATCGCATGTTCAGATCATCCAGATCGCACATTCAAGACCATTGAGATCACGCATTCAGATCACTTAGATCGTGAGGCCAGATCGTATGTATCAGAGCTCTCAGATCGCGTGGTCAGATCGCAGATTGCATGCTTAGATCATCCAGATCGCGCGTTCAAGATCGTTGAGATCACGCGTTCAAATCATTCAGAGCTCTCAGATCGTGTGGTCAGAACGCAGATTGCACGCATCTGAGCTCTCAGATTATGTGGCCAAATCGTAGATCGCACATATTAGAGCTCTCAGATCGTTTGATCAAACCGTAGATCGCACGCTCAAATCATCCAGATCGCGCGTTCAAGATCGTTGAGATCATGCATTCAAAGCTCTCAAATCATGTGGTCAGATCGCAAATTGCATGCATCAAACCTTTTAGATCGCGTGGCCAGATCACAAATCACACGCTCAGATCATCCAGATCACGCGTTTAAGATCGTTAAGATCACGCATTCAGATCATTTAGATCACGCTTCCGAGTAGCCAGATCGTGCTTCCGAGCACCCAGATCGCGCTTCCGAGTGCCTAGATCATTGATCTTAAGTTCTCAGATCAAGTTTCATGCTTTCTAATCGAACTCCTTCTACTCTCAGATCAAGCTTCATGCTTTCTGATCGAACTCTTTGTGCTATGTGCTTTCTGATCGAACTCTTTGTGCTCTCAGATCGCAAAGAGCTCTCAAGCTTTCAGATCACAAAAGCTATCAAGTTCTCATATCAAAGCTCTTTATGCTCTCTAGTTGTAACGCCCCACTTGAGGTACGTAGCTAATGTTTCTTCTTTTGCTCTTATTTGAGTCGGTTTATTAGTATTATTTTTTGGTTGGCCTTTGATTGAGTGGTATGTTGAATACTTGCCTTGAATTGGTTGAAAATAGAAGAAGTTTAGTGTTCCAGGCTTCGTCGGGGCAAAGAAGAATCTTCGCCGCGGCGAAGAAGTGTTGAAACCCACGGGGAAGCTGCTGGACAGTTTCGCCGCAGCGATAAAAGCTTCTTCACCACGGCGATGTGCCGAGCAAAATGTTTGTTAAGTTTTAGATATTTTCTTCCCTAGGGGCTATTTGACCATCCTACCCCTAATTAGCAGGAAAATTGGGGAGTAAATTGTAAGAAAATTTCATAGAGAATATGTTAGTATGGGGGTGTGATTGTAAGGAATTAAAGGATATGGATAGAATTTTCAAGAAAGAGTAAGGGCACTATGGGAATCCTTGTGTATAAGTTGAGCTGAAAAGGGGTTAAGTGTAGAGAACCCTTCATTTTCATCCATTTCCACTGCCTCTTCCATTCTCTATTTTCTCTCAAATTTCTTTCAATCTTCCAAGGATTTCAAAGGACTTTTTTAGGTAGTTTTTAGTAGAGTTTTAATCTAAAGCATCCTAAGGTAAGGATTCTTGCTTTAGATGAGAGTTTTATTATGTTTTGGTTAAAGTCTTATGTTGTGGTTGTTATTTGAAGTTGTAGAGAGAAATCAAGCTCCCAAAGGAAAGGAGAAGTGTTAAAGAAGCTATTTCCCCACAAGGTAAGTAAATTCAACCAAGTTGAGATTTGAATAAGTTTTTGAGTAGAAATTGAGTAGAGATATATGCATGTATGAGTATGTATTATGCTTGTTGAAAAATTGAGTTGAGATGAGATTCTATTTTG
>NW_022195055.1:0-3016 GCF_008641045.1 Pistacia vera | reverse complement strand
CACTATGAGTATTAGTTTGAGAAAGAGTAGAGAATGTTGAGAATAAGCTTCTCTATTAGTAAAGAGAAAGAGAAATTGAGCACTAGAGAACAAAGAGAAAGTAGTGCTAATCAAGAGAATAGAGTAGGTTGTGCGATGGGGAACCTGTGAGTAAGGGTAGAGTATTCTCGCATGTACGCCGCATTGAGAGAGCGGCATGAGTATAAGAAAGAGAAGTGGTGTAGCCCGTGAGAGTGCATCCGGATAAGGGCTATACCTGAGAGTACCCGAGAGATAGATTATATACTCACATGGCCAAAGGTTCCGAATCCATGCATAACCGAGACCGATCGGCTAGAATGAGTACAAGTCACGTAGAGTGTGAGTGAGTCCCAGCAGTGCCTCCGGTCAGATGGGGTCATGACTTACTAAAGAGAGTTAGTAGAAAAGAGTTACGAGAAAGAGAAAACAAAGAGAGTAAATGAGATTTGTAGGGAAAGAAATAGAAAGAGTTACGGGGATTTATGAGTAGAGGATTTACTTATTGAGCATTGTTTTGTGCTCACTCCATTGTTCCCTATGTTTTTACAGGATCTAGGTGAGGACACAGTCGGATGGACGTCATCAAGCGAAGAAAACTGGCTACACTGTCCACCCTGTTTGAATTTTTTATACATGATACTACTTTTTGTACAAAGAGTATATATGTTTAATAAAAGAAAAATTTGGGCCCAACTTTTATGCTATTTTACATGTATTTTTACTATGCATGTTGAAAAAGAATATGAGTAGAATGGAGTCATTACATTAGTCGAGCTCTTTATTCTCTCTGATTGAGCTTATAAGCTTGCTCATTTGCTTGAGATCACACGTTACGGATCGTTCAGATCGCACGCCTCAAGCCCTTAGGTCGAGCCCCTAGCAGATTGCAATCAGCTCTTAGCTCTGAGATTGCAAACAACCTCAGGTCATGCTCTCAGCTCTCAGATCGCAACCAGCTACTAGTGTCAGAAAAACGTGTAGAAAACTCAAAACAGCCCCGAAACATGTCGAAATGGTGAATTTTGGCCCCAAAATGGCCCCAACTAAGTTGCCCCATTGCCATGACGTAGAGCTCGGAACGAGCTTTTCATGGATATCTTACGGGCTCCAAAACTCCTCCCGGATCAAAAGTTATGGTTGTTTTAAGTTGGCTTGTCCATTTAAGGGCTCTAAGCCGTGCGTTTGGGCTTCTGGCGTCAACTCTCTTCGGGAATTCATCTATTGGACATTTTATGTCAGTTCTCAGATCGCAATCCTAGCTCTCAGCACCCAATTACGCTAGACATAGTTCGAGCTCTTCAGTTCGAGACTGCAGTCTATAGTGCGATAGCCATTTCGATCTAAGACATGAGTTTTTGAAGTTCAATTACACACTCCAAAAACTGGGGCGGGGGGGATTCTGTTATGCCAAAAATACACACTAATGTCAGAACCACCAATCAGAGTTCAACAAGCACTTAAAGATAAGGTGGTATTAGCTATCAAAAACCCAAACCGCCTCTAAGAGATATTTTATATCAATCCTATCCCATTTTAAGATAAGGATTAAGAAGTGGTTCCCACGTGTCAAGACAACTTATAAAAACACTCATTACATTGACCTCAAATGTGTATAAATAGACACCTCTCTTTGTGAAAAAGAAGCTGGCTTGGCATATGAGAGCTAGACAAACATTTGAGCTTTATTATTTTATCTTTGTAAACAAAGCATTTCTCCATTTTTGTACGTCTTACAAACAATATCAGAAAAATAGTTAGAGAATAATAAAATAACAGTGGATGTAGGATTTACTTTAAACATCCGAACTACTATAAAAATCTCTCTTGTCCATCTTTTATTTATGTTTCTACAAACATATATAATCTCAACACTATAAACGATTCACATGTAATTTCTAAGAACAATTTGACACTTTGTACATGCGAGTCATTAGTGTCAAAATCAAGCATCAACAAATTTCAACCTACTACAAATTTTATTGTTGTATTTATTTCTTTATCTATAAATTATTTTGAATTAATAACATATATTTATGTGTTTATTTATCTTTTATATTTGTTTGTAATAAGCATCATTGACATTGGCATTAGGCATTCATCTTACAAGCAAAAGGGCTTTCAGAACTTAATAGAAAACACAAACACTTATTTTATAACATGTGGTAGGGACAGGCACAGTCCAATGAACTGAGACAATGTCATTCTCAAATTCCCATGATGGAGCTACAACTACTAAACTAAACAAAATCATAAAAAAAAGTATCACACTTTGATTTGGCTTCCTCATTTTTTTAAACAAAGATTCACCCCACCATACTGGCTTTTTTAAATCTAGCACAATCACAAGATCTCCAAGAACCAAGGGCCATTCATCTAATTTCTTCACATGCTTTTAATTATAACAAAATTTCAACAGCACCCAAATATAATATTCCAAGTTGAGACGAATAATAATCTTGTAATTAAAATTAACACAAAAATAGGCATCACATAAATAGAATAAGGAATTAGAGATATTTTTCTAAGTTGTTGAAGTTTTCATAGACCAACAAAACCAAATACAGCGACGCAGAGTACCTGGTTCTCTATCATTTCACAACAAAAGAAACTAGACAAACCAAGCAAGAATCCCCCACAACGAAAATGACAGCCCATCTCTGTCTCTCTCTAACCTGTACAAACAAGGAATCACCTAATCACCTAATTAATAATTTAATTACCTAGTCTTTTAATTTCCCCTTTACATCACCTAAAAGTAATTTAATTAATCATATATTCTTCAAGCAACACTGATAATGCTATCACCACTTGACATGGCCTGAAAAGCGGACGAGTGTGATGTCTTTGTTGTCGTCGGGGCCGACTTCTCATCGGAAGAAGATGATGATGGTTCTGAGAGTTTAAGTGACAGAGGCAAAGGCTCTATTTGGGTTTGCGTAGCTTTCTGGTTCAAGTTCAGATTAGCCATTTTTGAAGATGGAGGCACCGGAAGTAT